>NW_026732709.1:12500-151961 GCF_028476545.2 Physella acuta | reverse complement strand
TTTATGTAATAGGTATGTATGTATAATATAATTTTTTATTCAGCGGTATCATTCGCTATGCTTTAATACAGATTTCTTTGTGTACACCTCTAAAAAGGGACATCAGTCGTGTAGAACTCCAGTAATTACCCTTGCCTCTACCTGTGATATTCATCCTCTTTGTCCTTGAATTCCCGCCGCGGTGTATTATAAAATGATGGAACCTGATCTACCCCCGTCCCCCGCCCCCCTCTCCTTCTTTCTACCACGAGGACATTTTAACACGGGCTTAGAAAATACATCCCGAATTTCACCGCCCATTTATCGTCACGGTCTGTTTACTGCTCCAGTCCCATTTCCCTCTACCCCCCCCCCCCCCTTTGTTACACGTTCCAGTTAATTTAAATGTGACCTAGGTACTTTTTAGACAAAGGCGTGTGAGATTATATTTTCGTACTTTACTTACCTGATTGTTGGGAATCGAAGCTTGTTGGAAATCGAAGCCAGGTTGTTAATACGAAAATAGCGATTAAAAAAAATAATAGCTTCAAAAAGACTGGTTTATTTACTGTTCAGGTAATATAAAATGGTAATGACGCAAAATAATATGAAGTAACCCCCCCCCCCCTCAAATCATTTACCCTTTCCCCCGAAAAAAGTACTAATTTCGGGATATTAAAAGACAGTTGAACTATAGATAATAGGTTGTAGTTTATCTAAGTTGCGACTGTTTATGTTGAGAATTGTTATGGTTTTTTTTAAACGAACGCAATAAAATATAAATAAAATGTGATAGGACTGAAAGAAACACCAAATTTAAAGAACGCATACCGAAAATATTTTCCTCAGCAACAGTACAGTATACGGTTACATTAAAACTTATCCGGGAACATGTCCTTAATTGGTCTAATGTAGACCAATATCATCCAACCTTACCCTTCCCCCTTACCAGGCTTGCAACCCCCCAACCCCTTGACGTTACTGTCTAAATAAAATTCCAACGCAACAGCTCACCGGCGACTGGGGTGACAGTTATAACAGGTATGTCACGTGACCGCCGTGTTTTCGTCTTGTGTTTGTAAATAATGAATCTCCGGCCCAAGTCAGGCACCGCCCCTATTTACCGTCCTAGTTTGTTGACCTCCGGCTTATTATGGGACCCACCCGTTGTTAAATTTCGGCATACAATTAGATTCTCACAAGGCCATTTAACCTTCTGCTTATATGGACACTTCAGTCCGTGGTTAACTTTCGGCTAACATTTAGATTCTCATAATGTCATTTAACCTTCTGCTTATATGGACACTTCAGTCCGTGGTTAACTTTTGGCTAATATTTAGATTTAAATCACGACGTATTAGACACCATTTAACCCCTTTTAGCTTAGACTTCCTTCTTCTCTCCTCTCCCCCCTCATAAAATTTCATTTCTAAACAGTTATGATGAACGACCAACAATATTAGTTTTTAAAAAAAAAACATGCTGATTCACTACCGCTTAGAAAGCTGTATGTAAAGCCTATGGAGCTTGACGAACTGGTTCTATTACACGAGTTGTTGATTAAAAATAAACAAGTATAATATTAGTTTTACTCCCCCTCCCCGCACAAGAAATTTTAATTAAAACAAAGCAACATAACGCATACAGAATTTAACTCGAACATTGCTCTAAATTATTCGCGGGCATTAACATACGTTTAGGATATGATGACTATTTTAACACAGCCCATTATCCATGTTCATTAACATGCGTTTAGGGTTTTTCTATTTTAACACAGCCCATTATCCATGTTCATTAACATGCGTTTAGGATATGACTATTTTAACACAGCCCATTATCCATGTTCGTTACAATACGTTTAGGATATGACTATTTTAACACAGCCCATTATCCATGTTCGTTACAATACGTTTAGGATATGACTATTTTAACACAGCCCATTATCCATGTTCGTTACAATACGTTTAGGATATGACTATTTTAACACAGCCCATTATCCATGTTCGTTACAATACGTTTAGGATATGACTATTTTAACACAGCCCATTATCCATGTTCGTTACAATACGTTTAGGATATGACTATTTTAACACAGCCTATTATCCATGTAACATACGTTTAAGATATGACTATTTTAACACAGCCCATTATCCATGTTCGTTACAATACGTTTAGGATATGACTATTTTAACACAGCCCATTATCCATGTTCGTTACAATACGTTTAGGATATGACTATTTTAACACAGCCCATTATCCATGTTCGTTACAATACGTTTAGGATATGACTATTTTAACATGGCCCATTATCCATGTTCGTTACAATACGTTTAGGATATGAATATTTTAACACAGCCCATTATCCATGTTCGTTACAATACGTTTAGGATATGACTATTTTAACACAGCCCATTATCCATGTTCGTTACAATACGTTTAGGATATGACTATTTTAACACAGCCCATTATCCATGTTCGTTACAATACGTTTAGGATATGACTATTTTAACACAACCTATTATCCATGTAACATACGTTTAGGATATGACTATTTTAACACAGCCCATTATCCATGTTCGTTACAATACGTTTAGGATATGACTATTTTAACACGGCCCATTATCCATGTTCGTTACAATACGTTTAGGATATGACTATTTTAACACAGCCCATTATCCATGTTCGTTACAATACGTTTAGGATATGACTATTTTAACATGGCCCATTATCCATGTTCGTTACAATACGTTTAGGATATGACTATTTTAACATGGCCCACACCCCAAAAGTCGTGTTGACTAATCATCGAGTCAGTGTCTTCAGATACCCATGTTGTAAATCGTTCTTAAGACGTCCATCCCGTACAGGAAGCAAGACAATGGTTCGTGTCTGTTGTTAGTATAAAAAACATGCGGTGAGTCACCGACCGAAACTGTCAATGGAAAGTTTACCTCTTCTGTCCGGTTATCTCCTACCTTTTGTGGTAAGCAGAACATTCGCCCCACCCATGATTACATCAAGTTTACCTAAACTTAGGAGGGGTTCTTAAACTTTTTTTTAATAACTCCGTGGCGTGCTATATTTAGTAACGGTTTATAGAAAGGCGCTCTGATTACCTGTTTAAAATAAAATTGTTTCTCGATTAGCTGTACTCTTTTTAAAGCTTGGATGGTAACGATACTTCCGCCCTCATACTAACTCTATAAATGTTCTTTATACTAACCTAATGTAACTCTATAAGAGTTCTTTATACTAACCTAATATAACTCTATAAGAGTTCTTTATACTAACCTAATATAACCCTATAAGAGTTCTTTATACTAACCCTAATGTAAGCCTTATCACAGAGGGGCTTTAAAAAATATCTCCTCCCCCCCCCCAAACAAATTATACCGTTATGTTTATGATCGATAAGAACTTGACATTGGAACACTTTTTTAAATGTCGAGGTAGATGTTTCCCCCCCCCCCCCCCCCCCCCCCCCCCCCAACAGCAGCTATTGTCGAATTCCATCATCACCACTTGCGGTGTCTTCAGAGAATGGACGGACCGTCCCATCTAATTCATTTCGTCACAGCGTTTTATATCACTACTTAATAATGCATCGAGGTGGTATTTTGACGCTACTAAAAAACTATCGCTACCTAACAGGTTTCTCCTTTTAAATATATAAAATAAGACTCAGTTTACTTAGTGAAAGTAAAAGCAGCTGGGCATAGTGCTGATTACACTATACCTTCAACGGGTGGACTACTTCACTTCCCCGATGGACCGTCAGTTTTGAAAAGGGATCTTTACTTTACCAACATCAATAAAATAAAGAAGCGAAATAAAAACAAATGCAGAGCTGTATAAACGGAGGACATTCCCACAGTGTTGTTTGAAACTGACGCAACTAATCCTTATTAGTAGCCTGCGCAAGCTCTGATACATGTCATATGGTTTCACATTGTTTTCTGAACACTCACCTCCCAGTCCAACTCCCTCCCATCTCTTCATGACACATACATCAACCGAAACAGTCCCCCTGACCTACTACAATAGCCCCCCCCCCCCTCAACTTACTAATGACTAACAACATTAGTAAGTTAAGTCAAGCATCACTTGACAACAGCACTACAGATAGGAAGTGGGGGTATTTATAGACGGGGGATGTTTTGTTTATTTTTGTGTGGCTGGTAAAAATTTGCTTAGTCGTGAGTGTTGTGCTGTAGCTGACAGTGTCGCTGTGTATTGAGAAAAGGAACCAAATAATAAATGAGAGTTTTGAAGAACATTTATTTAAATTGGCAAATATACATTTACAGCTTTTAACGAAAGTCTTCTTGATTACATTACGCTGCATCAATTGACAGACAATGTCAGGGATTTTTTTTAATGTATTACCCTGTTTCCTTATATTAAAAGTGTATCCCTATATTAAAAGTGTATCCCATCCTCCTCCCATGTGTCTTCTAACCCCCCCCCCCCCTACACACACACACACACCTAGTGTACAAGACGATTTAGAAATAAGAGTTATTTCCCTTACATTAATCAACAGTTTCTCTCTTCTACATTTCATCGTTAAGAGAAACACATAACGGTCCGCGTCACAATTGGCCGAGTCTGAAACCAATCGATTAATAATTTTGTTTGTGTTTGTAGTCGCTGTTGTTCGTGTGTGCTAGGCTCCCCTCCCCTGGTGTAATTAGATCTCATGCCGTACCCCAACCAGCGTTGAAACGTAACAAGTGAACTGAGTTTAACATAACGCTTATTAGGCCTTACTCTGTCCAACGCTAATCATCAGAGACATTCTTTTAGTTCGAATATGATGAAAACCTTTATGGCAGCAAGTTTTTAAATGCACTAAAATAAAGGGGGGGGGGGGAAGGTGGGTGAGGTGAACATACATTTATTTAAACATCAAGTTATTGAAGTTCTATGTGGATTTCAATTTTTAAAAAAAGTTTAGCAATCGAATACCTTAGTAGATTAGCGTCTTGCCGTGAATTAATTAACTCAGCTGAGAAGTTTATAAGAAAAATTGAGTTAAAACTGATGTATAGGATTTGATTAGAAACAAACCTACTCACACATACATCTCCATATTGTGACCTAATCTTGTAGAAAATATCAAGAAAATAAACTTGGGACATCAAAAGTACCAAGTCATAGATACAGTTAGTTCGTGATTGCTTTTCTCAACGTGATTCGATCCCACGCTTCATTCGACACGGTATATTAGCGTAAAAAAAACAACTTATATTCCCATTTAAGTAATAGGCTCATTCTGATTCACACTCCGATGAACACTGATCAAGCAAGACGTGTTTACTTGTTCAAACAGCAATACCAAAACCAGCGAGTCATATCTACCAATCTCGATTGAAAATATCAATAACAAAAGCTGTTCGAGTCAAAGACACCACCTTTTCAAAAGCACTGGGTCGACTGTACTACTGCTGCCCATTGTTTGTCAACTCATAAATAAAAGTATCGTGTTTTGCCGCTGAGAAGAATAAGTTCACAACAAGCTGTTGTGTTCAGAGAAATAGGTTTTATTCGCCTTTGTGGAGTGTTGGAATCTAATTATTTTGTTTTTAATTGCGAGGAAAAATTTCCAGTTTTTGTTACATAAAAAAAAAAAACACGACAAGGGCTCTGGTCTTGGTGTAGGCAGATGGTATTTAGAGGCATTTGCTGGCAGAAAACTTGATCGCTAAAAATACAGCTGACCTTAGTAGGGATTCCTAAGATGCTAATATCGAGGGGTCGTTCATAAATGATATTCTACATTTTTAGACGACCCCTCCCTACGTAATCCTCTTGATTCATTGCTGGTTAGTCGAGTCTTATTTAGTTGGCCAGTAGTTTTATCTGGCCATAGTCGAGTTCTAATTTTAAGACCTTCAGTTCTGCCCAGAGTCGAGTCTTATTTTGTTGGCCAGTAGTTTTATCTGGCATTAGTCGAGTTCTAATTTTAAGACCTCCAGTTCTGCCCAGAGTCAAGTCTTATTTTGTTGGCCAGTAGTTTTATCTGGCATTAGTCGAGTTCTAATTTTAAGACCTTCAGTTCTGCCCAGAGTCGAGTCTTATTTTGTTGGCCAGTAGTTTTATCTGGCATTAGTCGAGTTCTAGTTTTAAGACCTCCAGTTCTGCCCAGAGTCGAGTCTCTCTAGTCTCTAGCCGGGATCATTGATCGAAGCCGTATCAAAATAACTTGGCTCCTTCCCCGTCACTGTACAATTAACATTGCTGACATTTTTAGTAGTTTCTAATCCGTTTTTTTACCTTCGTGTACCCCTGCTTCTGCCACCCCCTCCCCTCCCACTTTCCTGTCCCTCACCACGCTCCCCGTTCTAAACCGATTGGCTCGCTGAAAATAGAAGGGTAATTATAGATGGGATAAATATAGCATCCAGCTCATGACCCCGCCCCCTTCCCAGCATGCGACACGAGATGTTCCAGCCAAGATTCTTTTATCTGACATTTACATGTTTCACAGACGTTCATTGTGTCTTGTTGTGTGTATTTTAAGGGGTGTGTACTCAACTACACTACACAAATTCAGTACAAATAAATATTTGAAAATTAATCGATATTGGCTGTAAATAGTTCTCTTTAATGCAAATCAATACGCGTTGCCGTAAAATCATTGTATCGATTATGAATAAAGAATGATGGTTTGTTTTTTTCATGGCACTGCTGGCGAATAGAGATAATTAAATGAGGTATTAATATTTAAAGCAGATGTATTGTATAATAGGATGGTCGCCATAACGGTAGGTCGTAATATTTAAAGCAGATGTATTGTATAATAGGATGGTCGCCGTAACGGTAGGTCGTAAAGAAAGAGGGTGGACAAATCCGTGTGTCTTTCACATGCAGATTCGCTGGTAACATGAGACCTTTAGCTGGGAGGTTTTAGTGACAGGAACATGGCTGCTTGCTGGGTGGGGGCTGGGACAGATATCGTGTAGTGGAGTAGGTTCTAATCCCTGTCACGTCGTAAGGTTACGGAGCTAGCCTGCGGCTTTACTTGAAAGAACCAATGTTTTGTTTTTTAAAACCCACATCTCCCTGTTTTGTAGATAGAGCTGGGCTTTTTATTTAATAAGTTTTAAAATGAGATATCCAAGTCTAACTTGATCTTGTAAAATATATTTCTATGTACGTAGGTTGATAAAATGTGCTTTGTCTTAGTGCAAGTGAACTTAGTTTCCTGAACACGCTGGTACTTGTATTTGGCCGACAGCTGGCCCTCTGTAGCTGCTCGTTGCGGTAGTCCGCAGGTTAAAGTACAGTACTAGCAGTTTCCCGTCTAGCTGAAATACCCACGGGAACTTTTCTGTCAATGGCTATACAAAGGTTGTCAAACGATTTCACAATCCTCTTATGTTTCTTACAGTTGTCTCTTATGATGAGAGGAATCGTAGAACGGTTCTCCAGCTTTTATACGCGCACAAAATCGGACCTTACAAGAGGAAGTTCCGCGTTGAATCTGCAAATATTTTTGTCTTGATGATTTTAAATCAAAGATTTAAAAAACGACGAGTCTTAAATAAAATAATGGCTCAAGTATTTTTCAATTATTCTTGCAAATGAAGCGTTAAAATTTTTATCCTCTTTGTGTCAGAAGATAACGATTTTTGTGTTGAATGGAAACAATAACAGACAATCAGAGCGTTCCATCGGAAACGGAATAATTGATTCTATAAATACTTTATCGTTTAGTAGCGAACAGAATGACATTTAAAGTTTTGCTATTGAATGTTTAGTTTTCATTTGGCCTCTCTTTGAATTTTTAAATAACTTCCCCTTTAAGCAACATGTACAATGAAATTTCGTTTTCACATCAATGCGACTGGCTTTTTTTTTTAAACCAAACATTTAAGCATTTTTATAAACAAACTAAACTAAATATTATCTCTGCTAAAAAAAAATGTTGTCAGATTTTGTATTTTCTCGTCCAATTTTTTCCCCATCCCGCGGGGACGTCTGTCTTACCCTGTCACGCCTGGATCGAACGGGCCGTATCGATTTCACGGAAAAAACCAATTCACATGGCACTCGTGTTTCTGGTAATGCCCACAGTAAACGATACCTATTATCGATTAAGTGAAAGTTTGAAG
This sequence comes from Physella acuta, assembly GCF_028476545.2. Classification (NCBI taxonomy): domain Eukaryota; kingdom Metazoa; phylum Mollusca; class Gastropoda; family Physidae; genus Physella; species Physella acuta. The sequence continues at coordinate 143,865 of NW_026732709.1, read as the reverse complement.
ACGCGAGTGCTGGTTGTGATCAATGTTTACAAAATCCCATAAAGATCGCGTGGCAAATACACGTTTCTTCTTTTTAAATCTGGGCGTCGTTTGAAGATTGTACTTAGCAAAACAAAGTCGGTTTAGCTTTACCTTTTGTATCATGCCTCTATATCGTACCATACACATGACAGAACTATACAAGAACTTTACGACCTTGTACCATGATATCTAAGAATTTACATTTAACAAATGCACATTTTAGTGCTATATACTATTGGAATAAACAGAGTTTATATTTTTAGAACGTAAATTTTAGAGATACCCGCTTAAGAGCTTTATATTCTAGAACTGTGTTATAGTGTTACACATTCAAGAATTTCCATTCTGTTACTCAAGATTCCACCGCTTTACACCTTGCAAGTCCCTACTTCCTGTGGTGTTTAAACCCTAATTAAATTACCCACGTCTCCATAACCCGCATAGTCTGCACAATCCTTAAGCTTCAGAGCCGGATGTTTCTTCAAGGTTTTTAAACTCATGTTTTAAACCAAATACTTAGCCGGCTACAGGTAAAAAATACTGCCGATAAACAAAGGCTTTATGGAGTCCGAAGAGGTTTTTTTAAAGATCTAAATTTGCTGGATTCATTAGTTGAAGAAGAAGCGAAATTTGAGGGTAAGAATTTTAACTGGGGTAAAATAGCTTGAAACCAGGGATGGCTAATTATTTAGAATTGATACAAACGAGGTAAAGCGCGTTATAATGTATGTTTGCTTTGTGCTTAGTTCTTAGAGGGATTAGTGCAGTGGTTCCCAACCTTTTTCGAGTGGCGACCCCCTTTTATAAAAAGTAAGTGACCGCGACCCCCATAGAATTAAAAAGCCAAAATTAGTATGGAAATTAATAAACACTAAAATAAGATTTTCTAGTAGACTTTCAATATGAACTACTCTTGCTAACTATTTTAATAGCATGAGTAAAATTGCATACTATTCACTAAACCTTCGTGGTTAAGTTTTTAATTTTAAAAAAATTTTTGCTAACACCAACCTATGTCATTATAATTATCTTAATTTTGTTTTTAACCGAAGAATAGTGTTGAAAATATATTCTCGAAAAGTCAATCAATTTTACGTTTGGGTATGAATGGTGAATACTACACCAAAATTGTGTCTGCAGTTTTTCATCTTCCTCGGAATCATTCTTCAAATCAAAGAATTCATCTTGTAATTCATCGGGAATGCTGGCAACATCAAGGGAAGAAGAGAATGGGTAATGCGTAAATGCAAATTCTTCTTTTTTCATCTCAGAGAAATAGCGATGCAGTTAGTTTTCAAGAGATTCAAGATGCCCAGAAATCGCTTCTTTCAAAATTTTAATTATCTCACAATCAGATTCATCTACCACACCGCAGAGTTTCTCAAATTTACAATATTTCCAAGATTTATTTTCTTTACCGATTTTGCAGCTTTGATATAAATGTCCCGAGATTATCATGGAAAGTTGTAATATTCGTTCATTTTCCCTGAAGCTTCAGAATCAGGTTAAGCTTATCTTGATGTTCGAACACATCTGCTAGGTATGATACTCTCTCCAACCACTCTATGTCGTTTTAAGTATACCTAAAAGTCTTTGGTTCCTTTGCACTTCCAAGAACAATTTGATTTCAGATTTCAATTAAAAAACACAATTTACAACATTTCGTTTGACAGCCAGCGTACTGTGGTGTAGAAGAGAAGAACCTCGTGATCTATATTAATGTTTTTGCTCAGTTCTTTGAAGGCTCCAGATTTTATATAATTTACGACTTATACTAGCAATGGACTCTTGATGTCGATTGGTTAGGGCAGTGGTTAGGGAGCTAAATCTTTTCTGTTTTCTGAAAGCCCGATTTTAAGCTAAACATAGATGGCGCGCCATCCGTACAAACCCCCACAGCCGTTCTAACCCATTTTTAATCATCCAATTTCAAAAAAGGTATTTATTTTCTCCATGCTATCTTCACAAAAGAGCAACTCTTCTTTGCTATCATTCGCATGAATATAGACACAGACCAGCAACTGCGAACACGAAATCACGTCTGTTGATTTATCAACATGAAAAGCAAACTGGTGAAAGCTTAATTTCGATAAAAATGTGTTATTTAACATTTACGTACATGCAGCGTTTGATGAGATTTTCTCCTATTGTTTTTTTTTTTTTTTGCTTGGCATTGTCTATCGCGACTTCATTTGATGATTGCACTAATGCTGGTGAAAACTTCCTAATCGATCAAGTCTCTGGCGTTTGCAACTAGCTTCTTACCGACGAAAGAACTCCATATATTTTTGGTGTGTTCCGAATGACTTGTCTCAAATGGCGTTTTAGTTTTGAAGATTTCATAGATTCGTGACTGAGAACAACTTTGTACAGTGCGCTTTGTTTCTTCTCTATTACATTTCCAGTGATGTTAATGAAGTCGAATTTCAAAAATTCTTCTACTAAATATTTATGTTTTGTTTCAAATTACTAAGGTTTAGTATACCAGTTGGCGACCCCCCAATAAGACCTTCGCGACCCCCAGGGGGGTCGCGACCCCCAGGTTGGGAACCCGTGGATTAGTGCTTCAGAGGGGGAAAGAATTCTTTTTTTTTTTACCCCAGAGAATTGGAAAGCTGGGAGAAATGGCCGCTGTTCATTGATGGGAATTAGCTTGCTGTGATGGTGATCACAGGGCGATCGACGTGTGGTATGTTGGTGGGATTTAAAAGAGGATTTCACGTCGCTTTTGAAATTGCTGCTTTTTTAAAGTCTGGAACTGTTCTTGCTCGTATCTTAGATTGTTTGTTTTGGTAATGAATACTAGTGTACTATAGCTTTAACTTCACTTATACATCTAAATTAATAACATTAACTACCTTAATTAATGCGCCTGGGTATAGTACTGACCACACCATCCCTTAATATGCCAAGGTCAAGAAACACCAACTCTTCTTCATCGTCAGGTCTAAACGTGGAAAACTTTAATTAATAACCATAACCTTTAACTACCTAAATTCGAACTCTGTCTAAAAAGAAACAGGAAAATATAACTGTCTAATCATGAATGTTATTACCCGTTTCATCACCAACCAAATTTAAAATACATGGACTAATAGCTCCGGATATGCCAGTAGCGTGTAAGTTTATGGGTATACTTGAATAAACAGCTCCGGTAATGCTGTCTGCAGGTAACTATGGAGGTACTCGTGCGGCTGAACCCACCTGTTTCCTCCTGCCTCGCTTACCTGTCTTTTACTCGTCTTCTCTCGCCGTTTGCAGCGTCATAGCTCAGTGTTTGGGGCTGATAAAAACGTCGGGATGAGCAAACGTTGATAAACACTGGCCGACAGTTGTGTGCATGTCGGTGTGAAACTTGGAGCAGGGACAACTTGTAAAAATAAATGCCTGGTGTACATTTGTGTACATCGTGGCCGTGTACGTAATTAGTGCACTAAGTGTACTGGTCGATGTGAAACTTGGAGCATGGACAAGTTGTAAAAATAAATGCCTGGTGTACATTTGTGTACATCGTGGCCGTGTACGTATTCAGTGCACTCTGTGTACTGGTCGATGTGAAACTTGGAGCATGGACACGTTGTACAAATAAGTGTGTGGTGTACATTTGGTACACATAAGCCTAAACGTATTCAGTCGTTGTGAGACTTGGTTCATTCATTCACTGCCCGCCAACACTACTGGGATATGGCCCGCCAACCAAAGACCTTCAGAGTCCTCTGTCCTGTACCATCTTCTCTACCTGACTCCAGGTGGAGCCCATCTTTGTAATGTCAGCCTCAAGGTCACGTCGCCAGGTGTCTTGGGCGACCTCTTTGCGCTTTCCTTGCAGGTTCCACCTTAATACCTGTCTAATGGTACTGCTTGACGGATTGCGTAGGATGTGTCCCATCCATCCCCATCTTCTTTTCCTCATCATTAGAAAGCTGTCTTGTTCTTTTCCAGAGGTTATGAATGGTGTCGAGCCAGCGGACCCTAAGTATTGTTCATAAATGTATGGACTATTAATGGTGATCATGGTAGATAGGCAGAATTTAATGGTTAATGTGCGGTGTACTTTATGTACATGGCAGCTGCACTGAATGTTACTATGAGATTGGCCGTACTAAAAAATAAAGACGCAATGTACATTATGATCAGAGCAGCTGTCTAGGTGTTGAAGTCGTTTGATGGAAAGGAATAGAACTTTACTACCCCCGCCCCTCCAAGAGCTTAAGTAGAGTAACCGTAGAACTTGGCCGTTGTCTGATAACGACAGAGGTTGACAAGATCACACGTGCTCATCGTATTAGCGAGACGTCCACTGGACCGTAGCACTACGAGGGTGGGGGGGGGCGCTCGCTGGTTATTCGAGTAATATCTTATGTATGCCTGACGTGTTATGCAGCTTCAAACTGGTTTTTCTACGTCATTTCAAGCTGCGTCTATTCACCTCAATCACTGACTGAAAATTGCTGGTATTCCACTGTTGTTACGGTTAAAGCCTCCAGAATTTATTTATCTCAAGATTTGAATAATCTTTAAGACATCCTACTAGCAGTCCAGGTTTCTTTCAATCCCCGGAGTTATACCCCTCAAATAAATACATTACGTCATCATATGAAGCGAGTGTAAATCATCTTACCAGTTTGGCAGGTTTCTAGCTAGACCTAGTCTTTAAAATAATATTCTAGACACACACAAACGAAATCAACATATGATGTATTTTAAAGATGAAAACCATTAAAGTTGTGCCCTATGTGAACCTGTAATCCAACTATGCATGAAAGACTTAGCCAGGGCCAGGTATAGCTTCATAAACTAGAAATCTCGTTGAACTAAAGGGCAGGAAAATTATTGATTTTCTACATTCCTTTCATCATACCATCTCTCCTATTTCCATCAAGACACTGCGAGTCTCAGTTGAGTTACAACCAATGCTATGTTATATGTATGTTAGCAGATGGTTTTTCTTGCAGCTCATGAAAAATAAATGAGTTGAGTGCAAGCATCAACTTCACCTAGATGAGCATGGGGATCATAATACTTCAAAAAATAGACACGTACATGTACCTCGTTGAATATTTATAAACTCACAATTGTAATACACCTGTCAAGCTGTTTTATTCAATAAATAAATTGTTACTTTTTGACAGCAATGGACAGCAATTTGAGAAAACCCGGATGTGACCCATATATCCCTCCCTCCACACATTTTGGGCCCAAAGGAGAGGCATAGCCAACACAACTTGTTTTTAAATATGTTAATTTTTTTTTTAATGATATTGATTTTTTTAAAAATAGAAAACTAATCTTTTATTGCTTTTACATCATCTACATCCACAATTTTTTTAAATACTATCCCAATTTTAAAAAAAATAGAAATTGAGTTAAAGATCCTTCATGTTTATTTAAGTATGTTATTTTCTGCCAAGGAAAGAAAGAATAAAACTATGCGAGTCCTAATGAAATTGATCCCAAAGACCGAAAAAAAAAAGTCCGACTTGTGGGACGTGGGTGTAGGATCTCTAACGATTGCCAGTCTCCTCCTCCGGTGTTTAATGTGTACAATCTTCAACTCTCCAGGGACGTGTCTTCCTCTTCCTAAATTGTCTGGATTTAGAATCTAATTGAAGTGTGTGTGGGGGGGGGGGCTGTTTTCTTAGGTAATCCACATCTTGGGAGCTGATACTTTAGTGGTACATAACAACTATACTTGTTGTCGTTCTCACTGTAGTGCGTATAGTAGTTGTCTGTAGTAATTGCAAGTTTTAGTTCTGTGTACTGGCGTTTATATATCATGTAGGCACCGTGTGGTCGAATGGTAGAGCGTACAAGTGCTAACCCGAAAGTCTAGAATTCGAATATCCGGGTTCAAGTCCGTAGAACGTCGCCGAGTCTACCCAATTCTGATGGGTACCTCACTCACGTTAGGCAAAGTAAAGGCGGCTGTGCATCGTACACTATTCATATGTCGAGGTCAAAGAAACAGGTTCGAAAAGGAACTTCACTTTTTACTTTCACTTTGTAAGACAAATCAATTCGTAGATCATAACGATGCACTGTAGAATCTAATTATAGAATTCTCTCCACTTGTTTCTTTAAAAAAAGGTATTGACCTTGGCCTTCGCTTCCACTTGCAGTAGTAACGGAAGTGAATCAATGACGCTTGTCGACTTTCAGTTTTTCCCTCTCTGTTTTTCCATCTTAGCCTTGCTGTTGAGTCAATGGTAATGGCGGTGTGTGTGTGTGTTCTTTTGACGCTCTACACGCTTCTTCCATTAACGTGAACAAAAGAGAGACCAGGGTATTTTTTTTTAACTGGGACCAGCCCATTCACTGCTGTTTAATTACAAAAGTGTGGTCGTTAGGTCAGCGCAGTCTTGCAGATTCTTTACATTGTCCTTTTCTATTTTTTTTAGCTCCATCTCGGAAAGTTTTCAAATATTTAAATTAAAAGGTGCGGGTAATTTTTTAAAGTCCAAAAAAAAGAGTCAAATATGTATCTTTAATGCAAAGTTTCTTCCAGGCATCCCCCTCTCCCTGGAGACAAAAAGTCTAAAAGAAACAATACTTTAATGGAGTGTTGAGATATAAGTTTGGTTTTTAGTCAGTTTGTGATTTTGTTTCCACACACCATTGTTTTTTAAACTTTTTTTTTTTTCAACTTTTGGGTAGAAGAATGCAAATGTATAACTGAATATTAATAAACTGTAAACTGAATATTAATTTAAAAATTAAAAAAAAAAAACAGGTTAAGCTTGGGAAACTAGATGTGGTCGAGAGTTCAGCTGCTATTCCGAAGGTTTTGAGTTCAGATCTCGGTTTAGACCCGGGACTGTATGACGTCCTTGTGTCCCCTAAGCTCTGATGGATACCTTACGTTCGGTAAAGTAAAGGCTTCTGGGCATAGTGCTGACCCTACCACACCATCATATGCCGAGGTCAAGAAACATGAACTCTATTCCAAATGGGTTCATTTGTAGTTTTCTTATACTTATGACTGTATGTGTATAGTTCAACCTTGTAGGCCGTGAAAGGACACTTTTCTCAAATATATTAAGTTCGGCGTCCAATCATTCATTTAATGAATGGAAGGTTGCATTTGATGAATGGAAGGTTTTACCCCAGTGCATGCAATGAACGGGTTAATGACTGTAGTGTAACACAGTGACCCTAACGAATTCCTTTACCGCCATCCCCCCACCTGTACAATGTACACCTGTACGACGGCGGTGTTTCAATTATGACATGAGCTATTTTTGGGTCTCAGCGGTGAGAGAGCAGTGTGTGAGTGTTTTCTTGAATCTCACCACACCTTGAAACCGCTAGAACCCCGACCTGTGAGTGAGTACATCCTGTGATATTTTTTACTCATGTTTGCTGACCGAGCTGTGCTACAGTACACCCGTACTGATAGGGTGGGGGGATCTGCTTTACATTACCCGAGTAACATGAACCTGTGGTTGCATAGACCAAAAGTTATTGTAATATAACCAACACGTTGATTGTAATGGTTACCATAACTATACGCTTATCTACACGGGTGGGTTAATTTTAGAACTACACTAAATGCTACAGTGTCGTGGTCTAGCGGTAGAGCACTAGACTGCTATCCCGAAAGTATCGAATTCGAATCCGAGGTTCAAGTCAGTAGAACGTTTCTGAGTTCACTCAGCTCTGATGGGTACCCAAGGGCATGAAGTCAACCAGACTATTCCTTCACATGCCGAGGTCGCAGATACAGGTGAACTCTACTTCACTTGCCCCATGGACAGATAGGTTCGAAACGGGAATTTTACATGTTATTCCTTTCAAAGTCCCGAGTCTGTATGATTGGTTATAATTATAGGTTTTATGTGAGGTAGCCTACTTTCTTCTAAAGCTCGTGAGACAGTAACAACCAACGCATTGTTTTACTTCCCTATTTTGATACTTAAACTAAACCTCGCCCTAGCTCTAACCTTTCAATTAAGAAGTCTCCCAGGGCGAAATCCTACTGTAACTGTCAAGCTTAGTTAGAATATACAGACATATTAAGTCTAACACCACTTCTGTTGTGCGATTCACATTACCGTAAGTTTGTCAAATATTGCCAATGGTTCGGTACCATTCATTAAAACCTTGTATTGAAACCATGCATATTTACCAAGTAACCTTTGAACCAACAAGTGTAACTTCCTACTTCCTTGATTCACGAAATCACTTTACATGGACCAGCATTTATCTCTGTGTGAATTAGACTAACTAGCCCCGGGGTTAGTTAGTGTTTAAGTCTAAACGAGGGCGGATCTAGCTTGTGTAGGAATCGGGGGTCCGGTGACAGTCCAATAGCGTGGGTAATTTTTATTTTGTTATGGATACAAGAAAATAATATGGGGCCCCTTAATATTCTAGGGCCCCCGGCTTTAGCCTGATCAGCCCTCCCCCTGTAACCGCCACTGTCTCATAGCCTCGTCCTAACGAGACGTGGAGCTTGCATTGTGCTGCTAGTGTTAGTACATTAGTCGGACTATAGTTGCCAGCGAGCGACATATGAATAGTGCTAACTACCTCTAGTACACAACCCTTCTATTTTGTATCCCATCCTCACCGCCATTCGTGCTTAATACACCCCTAAACTTTTCTTCCTTCTATTTATCTCGTATTCTTTCCTCTTTTATTTTTAACGAAATATGAATCATATGAAATTCTAGAATTGAATTCACAACGACGTATTGTAGTTAAAGGTCTTCAATAAAAACATCACGGGATTAACCCGATGCTTATAACTCAAAACCCCTCCACACTTCACACACACATACACATACACGCTAAAAGATATGCTTTGACTTGTTCACATTAAGCTTGCCACCCCTCCTCCAAAATGAACTCATCCTACGCCCCACCCCACCCATTTTAAAATATAAATGTAACGAAAGTGAACCTACCTTTAATGACAGAATTTTTGAAGAAAATCACAATGGAGCGTGTTGTAATGTTTTGAACATGTTACAAGTGGAACATATGAGGAACGTCATTAGCACGCGACGGCTGACACTTGCCTTGAACCCAATGGGTCACTAACTATCTACACGGCCATCAAACGTGTTTATCTATTTTTTTTTTCTTTCCCCACAAATAAATCTCCTCCCCTTTCCCCCGTACTGTAGATCAGCTGTTACCAGCAGTTTAAAAAAAAAACCGAGCGTGAACAGCTGTTTGTCTCCCTTAGTTCTTCCCCCTTTCCCCTCGCTGCTGTGGATTGTGTAACTATTAAAACACGGAGCGATGTTGAGTTGGAATGGGAATAAAGTAGTGTCTCAATCTCGTCAGTGGTTCTGTCTCGTTTGATTTCACATTTTAGTGGACTTTTATTGCTGTGTATAGTCGGTGATTCGTTTCTATTGGAGGTTTTTGTTTTGTTTAGCTTAGTATTGCTACAGTTGGAAATGATAGTTGGAAACTTCGGATCACGATTCTATTAAAAACCACACGTATATAGTATATTTTGGAATTAATTAAAAATATTTTGAAGTTAAGTTTGTTTATAGTTTGAGGTGTAAAAATGTGATTTGTGTAGTTGAATTTAGGCAGCATTTTGTTTTCGTAATCCGGTGCTAGACATTTCAAATACAATGTTGTGTTGTTCGTTGTAGAGTTAAACAACACATTAGGGACAGCTGTGTAGAGTTAAACAACACATTAGGGACATCCGTGTAGAGTTAAACAACACATTAGGGACATCTGTGTAGAGTTAAACAACACATTAGGGACATCCGTGTAGAGTTAAACAACATATTAGGGACATCCGTGTAGAGTTAAACAACACATTAGGGACATCTGTGTAGAGTTAAACAACACATTAGGGACATCCGTGTAGAGTTAAACAACACATTAGGGACATCCGTGTAGAGTTAAACAACACATTAGGGACATCCGTGTAGAGTTAAACAACACATTAGGGACAGCTGTGTAGAGTTAAACAACACATTAGGGACAGTTGTGTAGAGTTGAAGTTAAACAACACATTAGGGACATCTGTTTAGAGTTAAAGTTAAACAACACATTAAGGACATCTGTGTGGAATTGAAGTTGAACAACACACTAGGGACATCTGTGTAGAGTTAAACATATTAGGGACATCTGTGTAGAGTTGAAGTTAAACAACACATTAGGGACATCTGTGTAGAGTGGGGCCCGTTGAACCGGACGTGCGCGAACGGCCCGCGCGCCTAGGCGACAAGAAGCACGCGCTCCTGCAGCCCGGTGTGAGTGTGTCAGGTAACTGTTGATTTCCCGCGTCGGCTGGGTGTTCGCTCACATTGTTCTACGTCATCAGCTCAGGTGGTTCCCGTCCCTCTGGATAACCATGTTTCCGTGGTGAGTACTTGTACATGTAGGTGTCCTTCTCCGTGGGTGGATGTGTTCCTCTGTGTCAGCATCTGGTTCATTTCTATCTTTACTTCACATCGATTAGCCGTACCTCTTTACGCGGTGTATTCCTGTGATGTCCGGCTAGGAACTGAAGTATCGATGTGTCCTTTGGTCGATTTTTAGGGCTAGATATTGTGATTATGGTTATGGCTTACTGAATTTACCTAGTAATGACAATGGTACATCATCCCCAACCAAAAACCTAATATTAAGCTAAACATACAACTAACAATACAGGTAGAAATATCATTTTCTGGATACCATCTGTTAAAATAATTAGGTACGATAAATCAAGAAGCACCATTATTGTTGTATAAATGTTCTTAAATATCCAACCTAACAGTTCTAATTTCCCTGCTTATAAGTGATAGTCCCTAATACGGATCCATTTTAGACTCGACAATGAAAACTTTAGACCCATGTACAAATCCCTTTTACACCCTGATATTGATCCAGTTTAGACGCTCCATGACTATCGGTAACCAATCTATTTTTAGCGGGTTTACAATGTCGTTGTACACTTGCAAAATCTCTTGAATTTACGACCCTCGCCTTTAGTGTGTAGCATGTAATCAGCTCAATAAAAGCGTCATCCTGTTCAGTGTGACTCGTATTTTTTTAATGTGTTGTTAGGATAAAGGGTGTTTAAACCCTTTGTTATGATTTGTGTTTATAAATATACCGACTGGGTAGAAGTGACCCATACTTAACACAGCTACGGTGAACATAGGTCAAACTCGAGACAAATCTAGTTCTTAAGCTACACAGTTGACACGTTGACCTTTGATCCTATTCTAGACCTATTCTTAGGACATCAACACACGTGACATGATGAATACATCTTACATTATTGGCCTAATCTAAAGCACACCTACATCTATGAACTAGAGACACAGGGAGAAAGTCTTTGATCAAATTTTTTACTCGTGTACCCACAACACATAGTTTTCTACCGCTACGCAAGTCATTATTGACTTAAACTCAGTGATGCTCATTAACACACTACATTATTATATCACTGGGTTGCACAACACCACTTTCATCTTTCCTCGTCAATACACACCACGCCTAAAAACATTGGACTACATGGTACCTTTCCACATCAACAACACTGGGCTACAGCGCATTATACACCACATCAACACATCACATCTACAACATCACACCTACGAACCATGGACTACACAACACCACTGCTATCTTTCCCATCAACACACGCCACATCAACATTACATCAACACGCACACTGCACCTAAAAACACTAGACTACACAACATCACTTGTATCCTTTCACATAAACACACACTGCACCTACAAACACTTAGACTACACAACACCACTACCCGTTACTTTCATCCTGTCCCATGAGAATCGTGATTTGTAACACGACTTATCCCCACATAAACACCCAATCAATAACCATGTAGTTCCCATATATTCCCTCTGCCACCCACTACCAAAATAGCGCGCCAAATATTGTCAGCTTTCAAACTTTAGTTCCGAAAATAGACACCGCGCTCGATTTGCCTTTTGGATTCGTAGAGCTGTCTAAATAATCGATAATTTGATTTTTTTTTTCCCTTCCTTGTCTCACTTGACGGAAAATTTATATAACATTTGATTGATTTTTTTTTCCTTCTTAAAACACATCGTGGTAGTCCCCCCCCCCCCCCCCCCCTCCCTCTGTTCTCACTGTCCTTCATTGGGTACATTGTTTAGTTGATGTACTACTCTCTTAAGGACGAGTTTGCCTTTAGAGAATTCTTCGCGGAAATATTCTATTTATACATTTCTATGAAATACGTCTCCTATGAAGACTTAGCTAGTCGGATGATAACATTACTCGTCGATAAGAACCCGGATGTTTTTATCTGCCGGATGATGGATTGTTTATAATCCAGAATACATTTTTTTTATTTAAAAAATTTACACCCCTAAGCCATCAATTCGACATATTATTCGGGGCTTGTTAATTAGGATCAACATGACAGTGATGTATAACGTGGACCGGACTAGCTCGGGGCGTTCATTCAGCCAGCACACACAAAAAAAAAAAAAAAAACTACCTGCCCACCTGCGTTTTCTTCATCGCTGATAGCTCAAGCTTCTCACCTTGACATTACAGAAGGGGTTTATCTTAACTCCAGTAGGAAACGACTTTTCTCATTGCGACTAGATAAGGGAAAAAAATAATTTAAAAAAAAAAATGTCGATAAAAACTGGTTCAGGGAATAACCGCTTATTACTGGGATATAAAAAGAAACCGGAAGTTGAGGAACCACAGACTGGATGGCGAGATTCCGGAAATGGCACCCCAGGGTGGCCATATTTTTGTCGCCGTTTGTTCCTACGGAATATTGCATTAGTTGGTTCCATGGGGCTCTGAGGTTTTTCTTGATCAAAACAAAATGTTCTAACAACATTTGGTTCTGTTTAGTGGAATTGTATTTATGTAGGAATAATTCATGAATAGAATAATTCAGTAATGTACATTCTGGTGGTACTAGTTAAAACTGGTAATAAATACTCCATTACATCAGAATTACTGTAGTTTTATAAGGAAGGATGAACTTAATATTAAATGTTACTGTAGAGCCTTCAAACTATGTAGTTTTAAATGGGACCGACTGTTTATTTTTTGCAAAAGGAATAGGACAACGATACTACAAAACACATGAACTGCTTTAGCAATTGGCGTTGTTTTTAATTGGTGGAATTTTCGCAATAGCGCACCAGAATGACGAAAGTTTTGAAACATTTGAAAATAAGTAGGCCTACATAGAATATTATTTTAAAGCCTATATAGTAAGCGGTTATCGTCATCTTTTCCCGTTCGTGCCCAAGACACATTGGGCAGGTGAAGTAGAGCTCATCTGTTTCATTGACCTTCGGCATACGAAGGACACTATAGTAAGCAGCTACACCTGGCGTATGTTTGTGTTTGTACACTTTCAATCACGAGACAAATAGTCAAACGACGAAGTGCCTGCCATTCATGTCTTCGTGCTGACAGTGGAGTGAAGGCTAAAAGCTGCGTCTGTCCCTGTGTCAAGCCCATCAATTATGACCACTTTCATCACCCCCCGTCTCCGTCTGTTATCGTTGTTTACCTACCTAGAGAGGGCTAACCGTCTGAGTTATCTTTGTTTACCTACCTAAATCCTGGCTAACCCGGCTGGGATTATCTTCAGGCAGCAGGTAATTGCTTGCAAATGTCAGGTTTGGTTCTAGAAATCCTGCCGCCAATCTTTTCGGATGTTGCTCGATCTGGGAGCGATGTTTGCTGTTTGAACCTTATCTGCCTGTAGCAAATATTTATTTTTAATACGGCGTGATTTGCTTACCTTTTTTAAAACTTCGTTTTATCTAAAGATGTAAAAAAGAAAATAAGCTTTAAATATTTCCGTTTTGACAGAAAATCGTTAGCTATATTGCACAACTTAATATTACTTTTATCGCTCGTTTGAAATAATGGGAAATGGCTGGAGATATGTATATTATTAATCGATAAAAGAAAATTACAATACGTTTTTTATTCGATGTGTTGTGTGCCGACGAAGAAATAAGTTTTGTTGTAAAGTTCTCCCAGATATTGTAATTGTTTTGTCTGTAGACTTGTAGCCTAGGGACATGCCATCAGAAGATTGAAGCTAAAATTGTAGAGCTCATAGGGTGTACTGTTATATCGTACTACGAAATAATAAATTGTGAGAGTGGTCTCCCATGTTATCTTATCGAACAAATCCTCGCTTACAAGGAGTCATTGAATAAGAAATGATGGGTCTTTGGTTAGTGTTTTTAACTGTATAGTGTCCATTGTTTTGTTACTGCAATATTAACCTCCTGTTAAACATTATACTTTACTTATTCAGTTTAATATAATCTATCCACTTTTAAACATTATACTTAACTTGTATTCGTTTTCTACAATCTACCTACTGTTAAACATGGTACTTCACTTGTTGAGTTTTCTATGATCTATCTACTGTAAAAAAAAAAAACATACTTAAATCATTTTCTATAATCTACCTTCTGTTAAACGTGTATCAGTTTTCTATAATCTACCTACTGTTCAACATTGTACTTAACTCATATCAGATCATCTGTTTCTGTGACAGCATTGTGTCGAGGTCATGCACTGGGGAATATTAATAATTCTTTTATTTTTCCAACCGTAGTGGATTATTCAGGGGTCATCTTTGACGCAGTCCTGTGGGCGAAACAATCTTGGCATTGTGCTTGAATTACTGGCACCGATTGGTTACATGGCCTAACCTTGTTTGGCCCAATCGATGATGTAAATGTCACTCTGGTAATATGGAGTGTCTGGGTTGGCTGGGTGCTTCTGGGGCTTGTGATCTGGTTAGCAAGTATTAGAATAAATGTAGGGGCTTCTGGGGCTTGTGATCTGGTTAGCAAGTATTAGAATAAATGTAAGGGCTTCTGGGGCTTGTGATCTGGTTAGCAAGTATTAGAATAAATGTAAGGGCTTCTGGGGCTTGTGATCTGGTTAGCAAGTATTAGAATAAATGTAGGGGCTTCTGGGGCTTGTGATCTGGTTAGCAAGTATTAGAATAAATGTAAGGGCTTCTGGGGCTTGTGATCTGGTTAGCAAGTATTAGAATAAATGTAAGGGCTTCTGGGGCTTGTGATCTGGTTAGCAAGTATTAGAATAAATGTAGGGGCTTCTGGGGCTTGTGATCTGGTTAGCAAGTATTAGAATAAATGTAAGGGCTTCTGGGGCTTGTGATCTGGTTAGCAAGTATTAGAATAAATGTAAGGGCTTCTGGGGCTTGTGATCTGGTTAGCAAGTATTAGAATAAATGTAAGGGCTTCTGGGGCTTGTAATCTGGTTAGCAAGTATTAGAATAAATGTAGGGGCTTCTGGGGCTTGTGATCTGGTTAGCAAGTATTAGAATAAATGTAAGGGCTTCTGGGGCTTGTGATCTGGTTAGCAAGTATTAGAATAAATGTAAGGGCTTATGGGGCTTGTGATCTGGTTAGCAAGTATTAGAATAAATGTAAGGGCTTCTGGGGCTTGTGATCTGGTTAGCAAGTATTAGAATAAATGTAAGGGCTTATGGGGCTTGTAATCTGGTTAGCAAGTATTAGAATAAATGTAGGGGCTTCTGGGGCTTGTAATCTGGTTAGCAAGTATTAGAATAAATGTAAGGGCTTATGGGGCTTGTGATCTGGTTAGCAAGTATTAGAATAAATGTAAGGGCTTCTGGGGCTTGTGATCTGGTTAGCAAGTATTAGAATAAATGTAGGGGCTTCTGGGGCTTGTGATCTGGTTAGCAAGTATTAGAATAAATGTAAGGGCTTATGGGGCTTGTGATCTGGTTAGCAAGTATTAGAATAAATGTAAGGGCTTATGGGGCTTGTGATCTGGTTAGCAAGTATTAGAATAAATGTAAGGGCTTATGGGGCTTGTGATCTGGTTAGCAAGTATTAGAATAAATGTAAGGGCTTATGGGGCTTGTGATCTGGTTAGCAAGTATTAGAATAAATGTAAGGGCTTATGGGGCTTGTGATCTGGTTAGCAAGTATTAGAATAAATGTAAGGGCTTCTGGGGCTTGTAATCTGGTTAGCAAGTATTAGAATAAATGTAAGGGCTTCTGGGGCTTGTAATCTGGTTAGCAAGTATTAGAATAACTGTAGGGGCTTCTCGGGCTTGGCTGTCCTTGTAATCTGGTTAGCAAGTATTAGAATAAATGTAATGGCTTCTGGGGCTTGTGATCTGGTTAGCAAGTATTAGAAAAAGGAACAGGGGCTTCTGATGCTTGTGATCTGGTTAGCAAGTATTAGAATAAATGTAGGGGCTTCTGCGGCTTTGCCGTCCTTGTAATCTGGTTAACAAGTATCAGGCCTGTTAGGGAGGGGCTTCTGTGTAAAACACACAGACTCACACACACTAGGCTTGTTAGTAGTTTAGTTGTGTAACAGTTGTTGGATTAACGAGTTTCATCAATGGTAGGAAAAGTAATGCATTAACCCGTCTCTAAATTTAACTCGACTATTAAACGCATGTAAAGTTCCGACCATTGCGTTAAATTCTGTATCTTTTAATGTTTGAAAAGCCATCATTATCCAAGCCCTACATTTACGTGTGACCTTCAATGTCTTCAAAGTAATCTCTTCCCTTTCTTTGTTTGAATCAAGCTTGATTATCGATGTTACTCTGTCTATATAGGATTTTCACTTCAGTTTAATTTAACTGATTTTTTGTATGGATTAATCTAATTGGGGAATGGATTAATTTAAGCTATTGGTGTATAGATCAATATGGAAGGTTTGCAGTATAGGTGGATGTTAATGATTTTTGTATGAAGTTCTTAACTTTAAAAAGAACCAGCATAACACCTTTTGTGCAGGAATTATTCAGCCAGAGCTAGATGCAGGGATCAGTTCCATCACACGGCTTGTGTTAGATTACGTCACATGCAACTAACATTATGGATCCTGTATTGGGAATTCTGCAGATGGCTATCAATAGACTTGATGAAAAAAACTTTTACTTCAATTTACCCCCCCCCCTTCCCTTTTCACTACTTGTACACCCTACCCTAAGTGTCCTACCTTCCCACCCCCCCCCCCCCCCCCACCTTTTATTTATATCACCTAGCTGTGTTTTAGCCCAATGGGACAACATCTGGATCGAAGTTTTTTTTTTTTGTGGGGTGGGTAGGTTTGAGGTAATTACTTTGATATGTTGAACCGCGTGGGCGTTTGATCGTTGGCACCATCATGCCGGCACCAGGGCTGGCCTGTACACAATGGGTGGAATCTGCCATGGTGTTAGGTGGGTCTGTGAGGACCGGTGGCATTTTAGTCTGGTGGTGGTTGGCTCGTGTCCCAGCCGGCGGTGTCGTGCTGGTAACGTTAGCAGGTTACCGTGGTTCTAGCTTAGGCCACGCCGTCCCATTGTCAGTAGCGTAGCGAGGGGGGGGGGGGGGGGGGGGCGGGGGGACGGACATATGTCCCCGGGCGCCGAGCTCAGGGGGCGCCAAAATGGGTTGGAAAAATAAATTGAAAGGGTGAGGGGGGTGCAAATCAAAATCTCGAGGGGGGGGGTTGCAAATCGAAAGTTTCAGGGGAGGGGTGCAAATCGAAATCTCGAGGGGGGGGGGTGCAAATCGAAAAGTTTGTCCCCGGGCGCCGGGAAGGGTCGCTACGCCTCTGCCCATTGTTATGTATTACTTAGACTCTAAAAACAACAGTGGCTGATCTTCCGCTACCCAAAACTAGATCTCACTGCAACTCTTCGCCCCTAGCATATCAAAATTTCTAGTTGCTCTTCAGCATTATATCTGGATTTATCAATGTCCCCCAACACATTAGTACTCTAATGTCTCCTTACATATCCGCCGCAACTCAACATTATAGCCAGCCTGTTAAAGTTCTATCTGCACGTCATACATTTGTTTAGCCCAGAAGCTGAACTTACTAGCTGCGCATGTCTGCAGTCACGTGTTAACTACGTCACGTGACCGTTGGTAAACAATTGGCTTAGTTGGGAGAGTGAAGATCTATTTATAACCCATGTCTTTGATTGGTACGGAGATCGCGCTATTAAAATGGAGTTTGCCACCACCTGGTGCGCATGTCTGATGACACGCATCCGGTTTGTTTTTCACTTATAAACATAGGTGGGGGGGGGGTAAGACCAAATTAAAATCACTCTCCTAAGTTTTATTAACCCCGCTAAGAACTCAAGCACTATGGGTGTGTATTAAGTAAAGAATACGCTTTAGACCTAACGATCAATTGGGCAGATGAAGTAGTTTGTTTCTTGACCTTGCACAGCCTCCTTTACTTTCCCCAACAGAAGTTAGGTACACATCAGGGCTGTGTGGACGCAGGGACGTTACACTGACTTGAACCCGGAGACTTTCGGGTTCGCAGCCTAGCGCTCTACCGCTTAGGCCACGCCGTCCCATTGTTGTGTATTACTTAGACTTTAAAAACAACAGTAACTGGTGTAGAGGCTTTGGGTTGGGATAGTAAGCTGGTCACGACTTGCTTGTTTTCGATTATCTCGATCATTGCAGGGAGGTCCTTGAAACCCAATACACCACATGATCTATCACCGCAAGCTGCTATAAATATAAAGGCGTAAAGGTTGGGCTAAAAATAGACGAGTGGTTGGGTACAGAGCTACATCAAACAACGTGGGACTCTTGGACTATGGCCGTGTACTCTACATGTACTTTAAACTTTGTGTACACATGTCTTGTTGTTTACACAGGGTGAACTTGATACACATGTATATATGCATGTATATATACTTACATGTCTGTATGTATATATATATATATATATATATATATATATATATATATATATATATATATATATATATATATATATATATATATATGTATGTATAATCAAATACAACATTTTATATTTCGCTTTGTAATAATATTCTGCACGAAATGTATATAATGTATTGATCATAATATTCATCTAGCCCTGCGTTGATACGCCTGCTATTGAGTGATAGTTTTGTATGGGGAATTTTGTCAACACCAGCTGTTGCGCGTCTCTTTCTAAGTGCTCGCTTTTCATGTGCATGTTGGTTAATCCTGTAAAGGAATGCGCGATTTACACAGAGGATCTAAAGCTGTGCTCGGTATGACGTGCCTAGTGTGTGTAGCCGTCACATGGTGTGTAGCCATCACACGGTGTGTAGCCGTCACACGGTGTGTCGTGGCAGCTGTCTTGGTGTTACACGGGACACATGAACTAGCTGCTCATCACGTGACCAGATCCTGGCACACTTTCAGTACCAAACTTGGCATCGTTAGATTTTTTTTTTAAACTATTCTATTTTTAGAATATACTTACAGTTAAAAACCAGCACCTAAAAAACAACGAGCAAATGACATTTACATTAGGTCTTTGTGAAGATAATAACTTGAGCTGTGTGCATTTGGTGGACGAGACTCCAAGATTGATTTCACATTTTTTATACTGTAAAACTTTGTTGACATGTGCTTTTCACATTTGTTATATGATCTAAATGCGACGTCCTTTTGTTTTGTGACTAATTTACCACGCAAATTCTTCTGGAAGAATATTAATTTAGTTTATTGAAGAGATGGGTTTGAAGAACGTCTGTAAGAGTGTATAGATTTTTTTCTCTGCCATCGCGAGTTCATTGCTGTGTGGCAGTGATAATAGCTGGGGCAGTCCGTCCCCTTGCATTCCTATGTTGTTCCCATCCGTACCTAGAGCTGTATGAAACTGTTGGGTTTGTTCAGTACAGCCGTGGTATGCTTTTATGGTGGTGTCCTGTTGGTTCGGGCGATTGAGTCCTTGTATTGAGCTTTGTAAGGTCATGACCCTTAGTTTTATGTGCAATGGATATACGTAAAGAGAAAAAAAATGGGTTGAGGTAATAATAGAAAGTATCCGTTAAGCCAGTGACCAGTCTTACCATTCACCTTCACCATCTTTGACCCTGTACCACTTGTGAAGTAACCGCCAGCGACCCACGAGAAATATTGACACTCTGTCTCCATTCCCCCCCCCCCTCCACTACCGTACGCTCGGTTATGGTCTTGACACGGTGCTTGTGGGGCTGGTCCTAGACCGAATGTAGGAAGCCACTTGTACACTCCATTACAAAGATGGGATGCCAAGAAAAACTCCGTCGTCTTTCTTTTATTTCGCTCACTTTGTTTCGTTTTAAAGTTTGTAGTTCATATTTTAACAACGTTATTGTTTGAGCATTTTTATATAAAAGCTGTCTGGTAGCTTTAAAGAAAGTCCCAGTGTTTCCTTATTCTAAGATTAGCATTATGATCAAAGATAAAAAAAATTTTAAGACGGACGATAATGTATTGGATTCTTTTCTTTTGACAGGAGATGGAAATAGCATGTAGGTTGGTAGAAATAGTTTTTGTCGTTGGTAAAGTACACAAATGGTTAGACGTGCTATAAAATTATTACATGGTTTAGCCAGGTATGAAAATCTATTTTATGGTGAAACATGTTGTATAATCTATTGAATTGTTTAACAGTTCTAAATATCTAATGGAGGTAGGTTTGTACATAAAAATATCAGACGTGGCTATTTAGTTATTGATCTAATGGACGTAGTTTTGTACATAAAAAAAGGCCAGACGTTGTTATTTAGTAATTGATAGACGTTATTAGCTCACGCTGCAAGTAACGACCACTCTGCCTTGTAAATTCACCGCGATTACCGCCCCTGAGAGGAACCAAGAAAGGCCTGACGTGTTACCCTGTAAATTATCTCCCCACCTCGTGAGGAGGAAGTGTATGAAACAGTGGGTGTTGGAAGAAGAAGCCAATCATGGAGCATTAGAGTCCAGTATAAGGAAGGCGAGGGGGGGGGTGTCGCCCCACGTTATTTCAGCCTTAACAAGACAACGGCTCAGAGTGACGTCTTTGTTAAATAAAACGTCCTTTGCGTGGTTGAAAAAATAAATGGAAACTAAAATAAAACTAGATTTAAAAAAAAAAAAACTCCATTAGTTTCTGTACGTAAAAATGTCACCAGCATTGATCTGTTGCTTGCGTCCCCTATACCACAGGACTGTGGGAAGGGCTGGAGAACTCAACTCGCGTGGTTGTCGCCCTTGCTTCTTTCTTGGACTTACATTTTTACTTTCTCGTATATACGAAGTATAGAGAAAGTCTTGTAATCGTGCAAAAAAAAAATCGAGATTTTGACAAATCTCGACGTTTTACATCTCACTGATACGGAAAAACATAATTTTGCAATCTTGTCTGTGTGTGTGTGTGTGTGTGTGTGTGTCTGTGTGTAGACACGATTATTTTAACTTGTTTTGTAGATCGTTCATACTACGGTGACGGGTCTAGTCTTTGATGAGCATATCTATCAAGAAAGTTCCTTACTTTTAACTACAATGGCGTCGCTAAGGTAGGGTGGAGGGGGTCGGTCTGCCCAGGTTGGCGTTATTTTCTAGTAAAATACACAATGGGCGTGTATATCTAGGACCAGCCTAGAAAGCCCAAGTGTTACCATGTTTTGTGTATCCATCCTAACGCATATTTGAGATTTATATTCTACTTTAGTATACATTTCTTTTCATAAAATATACTTTATTGTTCTTTCTCTCCCCAAGGAGTTAACTCAGACTATTTTTAGATACTAGTTAATGGTTTTTGTTGTCTGCCTTACATAAAACTTGTATTGATGTTTTAAAAAACGTATTGTCTTTAAAAACACAAACACCTCCGTTTGTTGGGAAGTTTTTATGTTTGCTCAGACACTCGAATAGCTGGCAACTAGTGTTCGGTCTAGACATATCTCAAGTGGTGGTTGGTTCAAAACTGAAATCAAATTGTTTATTTTCAAATCGTTTGCTCTCTCCGCGTAGCGCTGTTTTGGATGTGTGCATAACGTACGTGAGAATACTTTTCAGGTGGTGTTGTGAACTTTCTGCTGGTCGATTCATAGGGTTTTTGTAACAATGTACAGGGTTCATATTGTCAACATGTAGGTTATACTGGTCAATGTATAGGTTATATTGGTCAATTTATAAGCTATAATGGTCAATAAATTGGTTATACTGGTCAATGTATAGGATCGACTGGTCGGTGAATAGGTTCTATTGGACAAATTATAGGTTCTACTGGTCAATGTATAGGTTCTATTGGACAAATTATAGGTTCTGCTGGTCAATGTATAGGTTCTATTGGACAAATTATAGGTTCTGCTGGTCAATGTATAGATTTTACTTTACAATATATAGGTTCTACTGGTCAATGTATAGATTCTACTGGACAATATATAGGTTCTACTGGTCAATGTATAGATTCTACTGGACAATATATAGGTTCTACTGGTCAATGTATAGATTCTACTGGACAATATATAGGTTCTGCTGGTCAATGTATAGGTTCTACTGAGCAATATATTGGCTCTATTGGTCAGTGTATATGCTCTACCAGTCAGAGTTGGTTTGAAGTACAACGTGAAGTATTGTTCAACCCCCATATCCTGTCCTATAGCAAATAGTTTGGTATTCAGGGAAGCTGCGTTGTCTCCCGTCACTTGTCTATGTCGTGTTTCAGACCAGATTGTTTCGCTCCTAGACAACCGAGTTTCTCTTGACTTACCCGGACCCAGAAGTTTAAGAAATCTTGCTGACTTCCCCACCAGCACGCCCTCACACGACAGGTGGCGCTGTTGCTACATATAGAATCTTTCTTCTGTCAATCACGTGACCGGAAGACGACATCGTATCTTTCCATTTCCTGGCCCACGTGGCTTGTTGTATGATTTTTTTTTCTGCAGGCGGGGTTATAAATAATTCAATCCGATTTATGAAACGAAACAAAAAAAACAAACAAAACAACCCATTTGTGGTCGGGTTTTTTTTCTTCTTGGTTGTATTGTATTTAAATTTGTGGGCAGAGTTATTTTTAGAAGCTGTTTTGTTTAAATTGTTATTTATAGCTTTTGCTACGACGGTAGTACTTGCGTAATGTTTTATGGTTATTGCTGGCACACCAAGATATACTGCATCATTGGCACGGGTTAAAGTTCAGGGGACGTTTAGGTAGTTAGTGGGACAAAATGTCCTTCATCAGAATCAGTTCAATGTATTTCTGTGAAGTATAAAATTGATACATCGATACACGTTATATATAAATATATATATATATATATATAAATATATATATATATATATATATATATATATATATATATATATATATATATATTACTGATAGGGCCTATACAAATAGCATCCATATGTCCAAATTATATCTAAAACTGTATAGCCCTGCACTGAAATGCCTAAAGTTTAAGGACTTGCAGTTATGGCGATGCTTTGAACTAATTGCCAGTGTATGTTGCTGCCCACGTCATACTTTTTGCTCGAACTTAAATGAAATCTTTAACTAAATTAACGCGCGAAAGTCCAGGTCAGTATTCGTGTTTCATCACGTCTCTTTATCACTGGTTACATCATTTACAGCTTTCATTTTTATTTTTTTGAGTTCTCTGATTTGCTAATTATCAAAGCTAATTTTTAACACAGCCGCGAACTTTTTAATGGATAACAATACTAATTTAATATGATTGGGGGGACGTCCGTGCTTGTTATAGGATCGTGGGATCAAGGGCGATAATTCCAGGCTCTGTGGCGGCAGATCGTTTAAAATCTCTTTGATTCACGAGTGAGAAGGGGAACGAACTCTTGCATCGGGGAAGTAATTATACGAGAGAAGTTCTTTAATACACACACGAAGAGATCTAGAATTTCTGTAGAGAAATCATTAAGAATATGAGAACTGATGTTTAGGGTTGCTTCTAGATCTAGGTAGTTTTCAAAAATAAATTTTGTCACTCTAGTGCGCTGGCTATTTCTTAAAGCTTCATTTACTTTATGTGTGTTATTTAAAGGATGAGTTTAATTTCAAAGATTGTCTTTCAAAAGATGAGTTATTTGTAAATAAAAAATAAAAAAAAAACAACGCGTTTTTGTTTTGAAACTGAGTGTTTTTTAAAGATGAGTTTATTTTTAAAAGATTAACATGGATTGAAAATATTAATTCTTGACGTACGATGTTCTTGATCTTTTTTGTTTTTTCGAAAGGATTTGTGTTTAAAAGATGGAAAGTTTTAAAAGTGTGTCCGCCCACGCGAAAAGTATCTCACGCGTCACATCAGAGCTCGTCCTTCTGACGTCATCACCCGTTGTCGGTTAATTGGCACCGGTGTCTGTTGATTCACCTGTTGATCAAAGTTGTGACGTTACTTCTACCCTGTTGAATATACAAACGACTTGATTACCTCCCTTGTCTTTGCTTCCCACTGTTCTCTCCCTTAGGTGCCGGTCTGACATTGTATACAGTATAGAAGTTGGTGACGACTGTAAAGTTTGTTAGCTTGAGAATGCTCGTTTTGTTTAGGGATTATTTAATCACCACTAATCTCCAGCGTATGTAGACGTGATATCATATAACCTCTGCATATTATATTACCAGCTGGGTAAAGTATTTCGACCTTAACACTAATTTTGTGACATCGTGACGTGTCAAGGTCATGACCTTGGTGTTTGTCAAGGTCATGCTGTCTAAGACGACCGCACGGGTTTGTTTTCCCTGGCCTGAAGTGTGGGACAAAGGGACAAGTGGCCCCGGACACACGGGTCCACGTCATGTTGTATGGAGGCCACGTCATACGTGTAGAGAGGGCTTAATACTGGGGTGAATAGTCGCTGAGTACACATTTTCTAATACATGAATGTAGTGTGGACTGATTTTAGTGGATTGAATAAGTGTAGGACCTCTAGACGAATTGTTAGTAAAGTTATACTCTTGAGTATAAATGTAGAAAATTTCAAATGAAAAAGTCACCCATCGTATTTAACTTGTAAAAACGGCAAGTCTTTAGTTATTTCCAACGATTATTTACTGCTCGCCGTCTCCTCCATCACAAGACTGATGTCCAATGTCCACCCTCAGGGCTGATTGAGAGTAGCTTGTCTTACCCCCATTTTCTTTGTTCTCTCTTAATGATATATGGCTCCACAAGAAAAACCCGCAGATCTCTAAAAATAACCCAGACACCAGCGATCTCTACCATATGATACCAAATGAGTTTATTTAGGCCAGAAAGTTTCCATCAACAAAACTTGATTGTTACCACCTGCCACGGAGCAGCATGCGCGCGCATTAACTTGATATTTACAAACTTTGTTTGCAGTCTTTCTAATACAATTAACTCTGGCCCCGAGTTTTTAAAGGCGGAACCCGCGCAACATACGTAGTCGAGTATACTCCATTTAGGCGAGTTGTGCTCTGTAGGTTTTGATGAGTGGAAATTTCGATGCGCATCAGTGTAATTGTGTTTGCCGAGACGCTCATCAGACTGGTGGCGTAGTGTGGTGTAACCCACCTGTCTTTAGCTCCTGCTAGCTCCTTCTGTTGCCAGTCAAGTCAATGTCAAGTGCCTGTTCTTGATGCCCTCGGAATATTTGCGAAAGTCAAGTCTCGGCTTAATAAATCCTTAGTCTGTCAGTCGCCGTGTTGTGATCAGTAGCGAGTTTCGGGCAGTTAGCTCGGTCATGTTGATTCAATGAAAATATTGAAAATTAGTATGGACGGCTTAAAAAAAATCTAGGTACGGAGTGAAGAAAGTGGATTTTTCAAAAACTATAGCAGTCGTTTCCTTTCTTTTTTAAAAAAAATAATGTGGGTGGGTTCAAGATTGTATTTAATTGTTCATTTATTTAATCGTCTTGTTTCCGTTCACCGGCATTCATTATTAAACAAATGTTCCGCGTATTGTGTTAAAAAATGTATGGCATTATTCTAAATTGGTTAGTGTCAACGCCCTTCAAAGATTTGTTACTTCTAATTATTTAACAACCTACGCTACACAAAATAAAAAACAACACGGGCATGCCGGAAAGATTAGGTGTACGTAAAACTTAAGCAGGTATAGAAGAAAAAAAATAACTCAAGCAAGTCAAATAATGCATTTGTGTGTTTTTTTCTTCTTCTCTTGCAACCTTTCCCTGCGTGTTTTGACACGAGCACATGATGCATTGATATTCTCAGGCCGGGCTAATAGAGAACACCATCACAGTGCCACGGACCAGAGTTTTACCTGCTTCCCCCTTCTAGCGCCGTCCTTAGCTGCTCACGGGCCTCGTGCAAGACATTGCTTGTGGCACGTGCACTCTGTGACCTGCCTGGTGGGAAGCTGAGGTAATTAAGGTCTGTCGCCCGGTGCTCGTCTGGATGTGGTGCTCGTGTGGAGCACTCCATCACCATCGTAGGATGTCGTGGGGGCGTTATGTAATGTGGTAAACTTGTATTGGTACATGGGGGGGGGGGGTGCACCGGCGCCTTGGGTGTTTCTAGGTAAGGGTATGTTGTGGCTGTAGATAAGTGCATGTTGGTATTTTATGTCGATGTTGGTGCACAGTTTTCTGAACTGTAGGGGGCACCGTCATCAGATATGGGGTCACGGTCATCTGACATGTGGGCATCGTCATATGACATGTGGGCATCGTCATATGACATGTGGGCATCGTCATCTGACATGTGTACCGTCATCTGACATGTGGGCACCGTCATCTGACACGGGGGCACCGTCATCTGACATGTGTACCGTCATATGACATGTGGGCATCGTCATCTGACATGTGGCACCGTCATCTGACATGTGTACCGTCATCTGACATGTGGCACCGTCATCTGACATGTGTACCGTCATCTGACATGTGTACCGTCATCTGACATGTGTACCGTCATCTGACATGTGGCACCGTCATCTGACATGTGTACCGTCATCTGACATGTGTACCGTCATCTGACATGTGTACCGTCATCTGACATGTGTACCGTCATCTGACATGTGTACCGTCATCTGACATGTGTACCGTCATCTGACACGGGGGCACCGTCATCTGACATGTGGCACCGTCATCTGACATGTGGCACCGTCATCTGACATGTAGCACCGTCATCTGACATGTGGCACCGTCGGTTGACATGTGGCACCGTCATATGTCATGAGATCATTGTCAGTTGACATGTCTGAGCTTTTTTGTATACTGTTAGGAAAATAGTATCATGCACCAGAAACCCACAAGATGCGGTTGTGTTTAACTTCCACCTTTGCTTTTATTGCGTTATTTACGGTAAGCTGTTGCAGCTGTCTATTAGTGGGGGAGGTGTCGCTTGTTAGTGAATGTGATGTATTGAAGTAGGAAATTGTCTGGGATTAACTAATGTGATTTAAGGACGTCGTAAAGCCTTGCTGTGTACTAAGTGAGATGTACTCATGTCGTGTAGGTTCTGATATAGAGACAGGGCTGTAGATAGGTTGTGGCATTCGGTAGTGGCTTCGTATCAAAACAGCAAACTTGAGTTGTGTAAACGGCATGGGATTATGCTAGAGAATGGGTACCAACAGAGACGTGTACTTAGAGTCCGTGCTCTCTATATACATTTAAATATGGTCAGGAAAATGACATGTTTGGTGCCTGTTTTAAGATGTTTAGCTACGCTGTTGGACTACCAACACTGGTTCTCATTGCGGGCGTGACAAGAAATTAGCTGAAATAATCTCTGGCTATACGATTGGATTGGGACTTAGATTGATATGACGCTTCCTTTTGATCAGTTCACCTACACCACAGCGGTATTCGGCTTATCGTGATATCACACGCAATAAGCTCGTGGTTATATCAACTACACTACCTGTATCCCCTACACGACTATAAGCTCATGGTTATATCACCAATACGTCGATAGGCTCGCGGCTATTAAGTCACACGGACGGTATGTTGAAAAACCCTTGAGGAACTTGAAACAGCCCTGTAAAGACTGTCACCAGTGGCTCGATGTCGGCCCGGTAAACACTACCCCCCCTCCCCCCTCGCCACCCCAGGCAGAAAGTTTACCATCATTAACTTAACATCCCCGAACTAGTGCATATAACCCCGTGTGTCGAGGCACCCGTTTTCCCCCTTAAATCAATTTGCACAGTGCTGTTATCCGGTGTTACGTCATATCCTGTTTTAAGGACCTGTTTTTCAACTGCCTTTTGTTGTATTTTTAAACAATGTCTTTGTGTTTTAATTCAATTTTTTTCAAACACATTTTAATTTAAAGTATGCTAGCTGAACGATGTTGATGGTTATTGTGAACTTGCCTGTATGATTGTTGTTCGAAGGGGAATAATTGTACACTAAAGGGGAGTAAAAAATATAGTGTTGTTTTTTAATAGTGTGATAGGTCATTAATATGTGAAAACCTTGAGTATGGATTGGATGAGGTTTGTGTGTTTTAAATTAATAATTAATGTAATTTAAACGATAGTTGATGCTTTCGTATTTGGTGCGAAACGGAGGGGTGGAAATTGATTTTTCCCCCCTCTACAATATCGTTTTAGCCAGCTGTAGGTGATATGGTATCTGATTGGTTTCCTCACCTAACTTCCTACGTGAAGCCTGATTACCCCCGGGTCGGGTGCAGCTTTGCTCGGTGGTTGGATTGGTGGGGAGGGGACGGGGGAGTTCGTCATATTTCTTCTATTTAACTAGGCTCTGCACTTTCTGGGCTTCGAGAGAAAATACGAGACGCAAGTCTGTTAATATTTGAGAGTTCTGTTACCTCCCTGTGAAGTTGTTACCTCCCTTGTTAACTTTCCTTCCCATACTACGCGTATTGCAGTAAAAGACGATACAGTCAATGATAGTCCATTACCTCCCCTCTCAGCCTTATTTACCTTCTATTCTACGCCTTTTTTTCAATTTTATGTTACTCAGGTCCGAAAACCCATGATGTTAATTGTTCTTGGTATTAAAGTTATTGATGAAACGGTGGAAAGTATGTCTTGACTGATCTAGGAGCTGATGGTTGTGTTAGATACAGGCGAGTCTTGCGCCCGGGGTGGGGTGTGGGGGTCACGTGACTAATAAACATCGAGGTAATGGTGGGACGTAGTTGACTTAATGACAGGTGATAGCCAGGGGGCTTAGGCCACTTCACCGTCACTTTACTCAAACTTTCTTGGGCCACTTTTTCAAACGTTTTGCTTTCATGGTGTGTTCTCATGGGCTACTTTTCATACGTTGTGCTTTCATGGTGTGTTCTCATGCGCTACTTTTCATACGTTGTGTTTTTATGGTGTGTTCACATGGACCACTTTTCATACCTTGGTTTCTTGATGGTATGTTCTCATGCGCTACTTTTCATACGTTGTGCTTTCATGTTGTGTTCACTTGTAGAGCATAAATGTGTACCTTAAAGATTGTTAAGAATTTTAAAGTTGTTAAATAGTAGTTTAAAAGATTTGATCAGGCTATAATATAGTAATGAAAAAAATATTGTAAAGTAATAGATAAGAATTTGATCGTGTGGTAAGGAGGATGTGTCTTATAGCAGGAAGGTGGTATCGAGTAGTTTAGTTTTTTACTGTTCTATTTATGTCAAGAGTGTACTTTAGTATTTTCGGTTAGGTTTAATGTAAGGGTAATATTATTAGCCCATAGAGATAGTTATAGTTTGGTTATTGTGTCGTTTTTTAGTGTTACCTACCAACTGTAGAAATATGGTAGGTTACCTGAGCGACTAGTAAAATGTTTAGTGAAGAATTTTACAGAGTCAGGTTTCTCTATGTACAATTGGTCGTTATCAATAGCACATTCCAGCGGTTTTTTTTTTTATTATCGCGTTTAGGGATTTTTAGTGTAATATAATATCCAGGGTTAAAGATGATATACATCCGTGAACAGGTAAAACTGTCTTGAGAGTTGGTAAACTGTTGTCGTGGTTGGTTTTTTCTCTCTTTATTAATCTCCTCTGTTGTTGTTGTTGTTATAGTTCAGTGGACAAGTACTCACAGTGGCCACTTGCTTCAAGTGTTTGTTTGTTGCATTCAAGTGATGCTAAAAATTTGAAGATGTCTAAAAATGTGTTTGCTCTTATCTTTTTAGTGTGAGGGAAGGCGGTGCTTTGTTTTTGTTTTCATTAGGGGGTGGGGGGATTTATTATTCTTTACATTTTTGTCAAACAGGTGGTCATATATAGCTACACTTTATAATTACCTGTTTTTTCTGTGTGGGGGAGGGGGGTGGTTAGCCATTATGTATTAGAATAGAAGTAAATTAATTAATAATTAATTACTTTCTATACAATTAGCGTTCTATACAAACATCGTTACATTGTATTCAGCCTGTATTGTTATCCAGTAAATTTTTTATTCTCTACTTATTTGAAAATATTTATTTTTAAAACATGAATATAAATACAAGTGACTTACTTACTGACAACGTCTTAAAACGTGGTGTAACTGTCAGCATTTACTGCACAAATGTGCGTGTAACACCTGACACGCACAGGCACAGACACCCCCTTCCCCTCCTACTCACCACCTGCAGTTCACCATCCACCTCCCATCCCCACCCCCACGGTATAAATTTCTCCCAAGGACAAGCACACGTCTGTACCCCGTGGCTGGACCCCACGGGTCAGCATCAAACTCGCAACAACTTCCTCCCTCGACTCTCGCCCTCCTAGGGGACAGGTTGCTCGGATAAATTTAACTGGAATTATTTACCTGAATCATGATGAAACCACCTTTTAAAGGAACGATCAATGACGAGGTGGGAAGGGGGGATGTACTCTAGCGGTATGCGCGCACCGATGTTGGCTGGCTGGCTACGCGGCGAGTGGACCAAAAAAAGACATCGCGAGACGCGGTAGTGAACCTTCACACGGGACGCGAGAAAAGCGGGAGAGTTGACAGTCGATACAATTCTTGGAAACGCCGTGCCTTGTGGTTTCATTTTTTTATTTGATTCGCCGAAAACTTGAAGCAGATTATCACAGATTATATTGGAGGTTTTTAAAAGTATGATTGTTGATTTATGAAACCGGTGTGGCCGTGGAAATAAAATTGATTTTATTTTTGTGGTTGATAAAAAATCTAACGAAACTTATAGATCTATGTACCATATGGCGCGAATGTTCTTTTTGAAGTCCTCATTAAGTATTGTGTTAATTATTCGCTTCCTTGATTTATAGGAGGAATAGATAATTAAGATATATTAATGTGAACTTTAGAAATATTTATGTGGGTGCTAATGCATTTAGAATAAATATTAAAGGAAACAAAGAAATTTGAGAGGACTTTGGAAATGTAATGTAGGTATTTCGTATTGTATGCCTCACTGTTTGTGTCTTATAAGATCTCGGTTATACAGACCTAGCCTACTAAATGCTCATTGTGTAATGTGTTGATTGTGTAAGGCGTCTGTGAATTAACATTGCCTGTATATCCAGCTATAAGATGATTTCTGTGGGACTAGACAGTTAGAGGATATTTGTTCCCTTATTATTCTGTTGTGTTGGTCATTGGGTGACCACCAGAGGCTGATACCTTGAGCCCCTTTTATATTTTCATGGATTACAATTGATGACGTCAGGAATGTTGTTTGTCATTAACTTTTGGTGAGTTGAAATTGAGTAACTTTTTTAACTTTTTCACTTTTCATTCGTTTTTATAGGCTTTCTAGTGTGTTAGAAATTAGCTGTCATCAATTATAATTATATCTAATGTACAATTGTATAACTAAACTTAGTTTTCAATTTCTCTTTAAACTGCTTGTTTATAATTTTAAAACATGTAATATGATGGCTGGAAACAATAGTCGAATAGTTCACCTATACCACTTGTTTGACGTTTCTATATTTAGCCCAACTTAACCCCATACAACTTAATTAATCAGTGTCTTAACCCGCGTTTAAGTGTTTAGCCCAACTAAACGCCATAAAACTTGCATAACCAGTGGCTTAACCGTCTTAGCTCTAATCTTAGACTCGTCTACGACCTATCGCTAAAAAGTCCACAAATCTTCGCCAAACTTCTCCACCCACCCCACACTCGACACTCACTACCCCTACCGTAGGAGTGTAAGGTGTGTCCCGTACAGTACGGGTATAATGCTAGTCCTCCAACTCGTCTCTCAACACGGGTATAATGCTAGTCATCCAACCACCTTTCACTACGGGTATAATACTAGTCATCCAACCACCTTTCACTACGGGTATAATACTAGTCATCCAACCACCTTTCACTACGGGTATAATACTAGTCATCCAACCACCTTTCACTACGGGTATAATGCTAGTCATCCAACCACCTTTCACTACGGGTATAATACTAGTCATCCAACCACCTTTCACTACGGGTATAATACTAGTCATCCAACCACCTTTCACTACGGGTATAATACTAGTCATCCAACCACCTTTCACTACGGGTATAATACTAGTCATCCAACCACCTTTCACTACGGGTATAATGCTAGTCATCCAACCACCTTTCACTACGGGTATAATGCTAGTCATCCGACCACCTTTCACTACGGGTATAATACTAGTCATCCGACCACCTTTCACTACGGGTATAATACTAGTCATCCAACCACCTTTCACTACAGGTATAATACTAGTCATCCAACCACCTTTCACGACGGGTATAATACTAGTCATACAACCACCTTTCACTACGGGTACAATGCTAGTCATACAACCACCTTTCACTACGGGTATAATACTAGTCATCCAACCACCTTTCACTACGGGTATAATGCTAGTTATCCAACCACCTTTCACTACGGGTATAATGCTAGTCATCCAACCACCTTTCACTACGGGTACAATGCTAGTCATCCAACCACCTTTCACTACGGGTACAATGCTAGTCGTCCAACCCGTCCCTCGATACGGGTACAATGCTAGTCATCCAACCACCTTTCACTACGGGTATAATTCTAGTCATCCAACCACCTTTCACTACGGGTACAATGCTAGTCATCCAACCACCTTTCACTACGGGTACAATGCTAGTCATCCAACCACCTTTCACTACGGGTACAATGCTAGTCGTCCAACCCGTCCCTCGATACGGGTACAATGCTAGTCATCCAACCACCTTTCACTACGGGTACAATGCTAGTCGTCCAACCCGTCCCTCGATACGGGTACAACGCTTGTCCTTCAACCCCTCTCTAAATACGGGTTAGTCCTCGAACCCCTCTAAGTAGGGGCATATCTGCCATACAACCCGCTTCTCAGGTGGTTGTACCTATCCAAAACTACTTGGCACAGTCCTCAAAATCCCATCAGATTTGATCAAGTTTTTACACCTCTGTATCACGTGATACCCTATGCACCCCACTGTAGCAGCACTGGAGCGACATTGCTTCAAGTAAGATCGCCTGGTAATGTTCCAGTTTGTCAACATGATCCGGGGCGAGCAACAAAAGTGCCCTGACCCCATTGCCGATTGTATGTGTTTTCACCTTGTGGAGCTTGGGGGCGCCGTGACAAGGTCACTCACCGTGACACGGTCACGTGATTTTATCAAGAGAAATATTTTAAAAAAAAACATCGCCGTCATACTTGACTTAGTTTATCAGATGTAAGTACGGTTGAATGGTGGAGGAAATAAGCAGGGGAGGGGTTGCTGTAAAAACGACTTGGCATTAGAGCAGTCAAAAATATATTAGAAAAGTTATCATGTCATCTTGTATACTTGACATTATTGACAACCTAGAATAGATGAACACCACTTTGTTACCTCCCCCTGCTATTCTTGTGATTCTAGATTATTAAAAAGCAGAAAGCAACAAATCCCATTACCCCCCCCCCCCCCCTCGCTTTAATCTTGACGTTTAATGCCACGGCCTCCACAAAGCTCCAGCCGCACAAGAAAAACTCTCGAGTCGGACACGGACGACAGAGCTATAAACTCTTGCGTTGATCGATCGGGTGGTGGTGGTGGTCTAAAAATACTGCTCACGTTATTGGATCATAAGTGCTTTACAACACGTGTGTGATGCTGGGGGTGGTGTGGGTGGTATCAACATGTTGCTGTTTAGAGATTCGAATAGCATTCACGTTGTACTTCTTTTTTGCAGGCAGTGTTTCTATCAGACTTTTTTTTCTCCGGGGTAGGGGGGGGGCACTTGATATTTTCGGGGTGGGGGGACGGGACTTAATATTACGGGCGGACATAGTGTATATTTTCTATATAAATTTCATTTCGTTAGGGGAAGGGGGGGTAGACTTCCTTCAGGGGGGCCTGAAAGAAATTCTGTTTGCAGAAATGCTGGTGTGTATATAAGAATCTATACATGTTCACATCTAACCTACATATTGATTGCACTGGCGACTATTGTCTAAGGTATAGCATCAGGTGTATCAGAAGCTCCAAAGGCCATACGGGTCGCTACATCAACCGTTTGGTCTTGTACACATTACTTGAAGATCTGGCTCCAACCTGCGTTAAGCCGTGTAACTTCTGTAACTCGTTGGGAGAGTGAAATCTGTGTACCGTTACAGCCCCTCCCCTTTTCACCTGCTTGTAAGATATCCATCCAGCTGTATGATTTACCCACCCCTCACCTCACCAAATGTAAAAAAAAAAATTTCGTGCGACTGTCAATGGGTGTCAACTTCCCGCCTTTTTCGATCTAAGTCAAAATCTTTTTGCTGGTCGGTCGGCACAAAAAAAAAAAGATCAGCCATGCGTGGCTAGACAAAATAAACACCGAACCCCTGTTGTTCGACTTTACACATTTAATCATTGTGTGGAGTATGTGCTAGTGGACTGGTTTGGTGGAATAGTGGACTGGTTTGGTGGAATAGTGGACTGGTTGGGTGAAATAGTGGACTGGTTGGGTGGAATAGTTGCCTGGTTGTGTGGAATAGTGGACTGGTTGGGTGGAATAGTTGACTGGTTGGGTGGAATAGTTGCCTGGTTGGGTGGAATAGTGGACTGGTTTGGTGGAATAGTTGACTGGTTGGGTGGAATAGTGGACTGGTTGGGTGGAATAGTGGACTGGTTGGGTGGAATAGTTGACTGGTTGAGTTAAATTATAGTTGCTTTTGGTACATTAACAAAAAGTTTATTTTTGTTTATTATTAACTTTTCTTACTAGAGTAGAATCGAAAGAAATAACGTCTGGTAAATAAACTTCATGTTTAACCCACTACGGTGTGTATATCGGTCTTTTGTTAAAGAGTTTACTTTTACAGGTCGCGTGATCAATGTTAAGGTCATTAAAGTTGTGTATGTATCTACGCCATTTCCTGCCCGTCACAAACGGGGGGGGGGGGGTATCTACGTCATGGAACCTGACTACATGATGTAAAGGTTAGAGGTCGGGTCGACCCATTCAGTTATAATCAAGTGCAGGTGGTGAACTAGGTCTACCAACTTGGTCACCCGTTCCAGACTAACTTGTCTCCCCTTCTCTTGTGTTACAGAGAGTGCCAACAGTGACGTCTAGCCACGTCATTGACGTATCTTACAGAGATGTATCCACCTCCCCCACCTCCCTGTCCGCACCCCCACTCGCTTCGCCTCTGCACCCCCCCCCCCCCCCATCTCCCTGTCCGCACCCCCCATCCTTAAATGTATTTCCCTTAGTCTGTGTCCCCTCCCCTGGTTCAATGACCCCCCCCCCCCTTTACACTTCTCCCGGACTCCATGCGTCTGTCACCCGTCCGTCCCCCCCCCCCCCCACCTCCCTCTACACAGCATCGCTGTTACCTGAGAGACGGTGTCAACTTGCTCAAATCTTAATTAATTAGTTCATTAAACTTAATGGATGACAATTGATTCCGATGGGTAAAAATGAAATCGGATCTTTTTATTTCTCGTCGACGTCACTAATCGATTTAATGTCTAACCCATGTTTAATTTAGTCTTAACTAAATTCAATGATTGGAGTTTATTGTGTATGAATCAGTGTCAGTACTTGTAGAAACCTAAGTATCGAATCCATTTGTAGTTTAGTCTTAACTAAGTTCGATGGATAGAGTTCTTGTAGAATCCTCGTAAGGGCAATACAGTATCGAATCCAAGTATTTGTTTTTGGTATTGATGTTTTTTAACCTGTGTCAGTGTTATTGGTATCGGTGATGTAGCCAAGCTATCCGGTTAAATAGCTTTAACGTTTCTAATAGCCTTTCTTACAAGTACTTAGATCTGGTATGTTCAAGTAATGACTGAATTTTGAAACTACACACGCACCTACATACATCACACACACACACACACACACACACACAAGCTAGCATAGATGCTGATGGTATGAGTAACTATTGACACTGGAGTCGCCTCCCTTTGTTTGATGAATGAACCACCGCACCAGCTGAATGTAAACCTCGGCTGTGTGGCTGTGGACGTTTATTAAAATACCCACATCTCCTTCCGTGTGTGATCACAACCAGCTTAGAGATGTGAATGTTTCGGGCCAATATTTCACTTTACCGCCATGTTGGATGTTGAACCAGGCCGTGTTGAGGCGAGATGGACTC
Organism: Physella acuta; assembly: GCF_028476545.2. Classification (NCBI taxonomy): domain Eukaryota; kingdom Metazoa; phylum Mollusca; class Gastropoda; family Physidae; genus Physella; species Physella acuta. The sequence continues at coordinate 107,591 of NW_026732709.1, read as the reverse complement.
GATCGTTTACTGTCTGTGTGGGTTTGTAGTCTTGTTACTTGCTGGAGTAACTTGTTACTTACCGTCTGTGTGGGTTTGTAGTCTTGTTACTTGCTGGAGTAACTTGTTAATTACCGTCTGTGTGGGTTTGTAGTCTTTACTTGCTAGAGTAACTTGTTACTTTCTGTCTGTGTGGGTTTGTAGTCTTGTTACTTGCTGCAGTAACTTGTTACTTGCTGCAGTAACTTGTAACTTGTTGGAGTAACTTTTTACTTGCTGGAGTAACATGTTACTTGCTGGAGTAACTTGTTGGTTGTTTGTTAGATAAGTGGTAGTTTTCTGGGATTTATTTGTCCAATATAGTATTCAACCTGGATATTAGCTGTATTATGATCTAGCAGTTGGCAAACTACATTTGGATAGCTTTGACCTGTCGATACGAATAATTTTCAATACCTACTCTTATGCAAAGTTGATTAAAGTAGCATTGTCTAGTGAGTCTAGTGTATTGTGTGGTCTATACTAAAGCCATTGTTCTACTTTTTACTTTCTCGTATATACGTAGTATAGAGAAAGTATTGTAATCGTGCAAAAAAAAAATCGAGATTTTTACAAATCTCGACGTTTTACACCTCACTGATACGGTAAAACATAATTTTGCAATCTTGTCCGTATGTCTGTGTGTGTCTGTGTGTCTGTGTGTAAACACGATAACTTGAGTACCGTTACAGCTAGGTTGATGAAATTTCATATATAAGTATTATATCAAAATCGTAGATCCGTATCAACTTTTGAGCGATTTCCGATAACCGGAAGTGGTACTTTTTCTACTTTGAATTTTTCAAAAGCCTATAACTTGAGTACTAATTAAGATAGACAAATGAAATTTCACATGTAAGTAAAAGATCTAATTCTCTACCTTCTGTCAAATTTTGAGTAATTTCCGTTGATCGGAAGTACTAATTTACGCTATTTCCGATTTCTCAAAAAACGCATGTAAATTTATAAAGTGCTAATAATATTGCGCACTATTACGCGCATTTGGTTTTGGTGCTCGCTTGGTGCGCATTTTTTTTTCTACTAGATTTTATTCTATTTTTAAAAGTTTAAGTAAACAAAAATCATGTCTATATTCCGAGTTGACATCCCACGTAGTGTTATATTAGAATATTCGAGAAAGTTTAGGGGAGATCACTCCCGGTTTATTTTGAATGGATTTCTTTACTGGCAATTTATTCGTTTAATTTTTGTCATAGTTTTGTTAAGAATATTTTACTTGTCTTTTTTTTGTAATGCACGTCTAATTAATTCTATGCCCGTCTAATTAACGTAGCACGTCTGATTAATTTCTGCGCGTCTAAAATTAATTAGTAGTAACGTGTCTTTAGATTTTTTTGTCAAGCAATACAGGAAACGTGGTGGGCCATTGAGGCATGAAATCGATACTTTGTCGTCGATCTGACATGCACACAAAGGGGCTTGCAATACCTGTTGTACGGTCGCGATGACTATCGGCAGGTTTAAGTGTATGGCTCATTGATCGGTTATAGCGCGAGGTGACAATATGTTAAGGCTTTTACCGATGAGCTGTATCCACATATTGAACCGGTTAGCTAATTTCGCCGATATCGATATTTTAATTACACTTTGTTAGGGTTATTGTTTATGTCAGATGTAAGGTTAGGGTTTGTGTATGTTTTGTTTTTAAAGTATCGTTGTCCACTATACTACGAATACGCGTTATGGCTAATAGACATGTCCATAAGTATGTACCATGCGTTTAATTGTGCAGGTAAGGAGTCCCTTTGGTCGCTTCAACCTTGGCTCACCTTGTGTGACGTCATTAGTAGACCAGCATCCGGGCTGTTTACCTGGCCTGTCATCTTCACATTCTCTTCCCCCCCCCCCCCCCCCCCCCCACCACTTTACCTACTGTGATGTAAGACGGCGCTAATTGTTCCCGATCTCAGCGCAAGGTCGTGCCATCACATCATAGGTATAAGGTTACCATGGGTGTTACCTCATCATAGGTATAAGGTTACCATGGGTGTTACCTCATCATAGGTATAAGGTTACCATGGGTGTTACCTCATCATAGGTATAAGGTTACCATGGGTGTTACCTCATCATAGGTATAAGGTTACCATGGGTGTTACCACATCATAGGTATAAGGTTACCATGGGTGTTACCACATTATAGGTATAAGGTTACCATGGGTGTTACCACATCATAGGTATAAGGTTACCATTGGTGTTACCACATCATAGGTATATGGTTACCATGGGTGCTACCACATCATAGGTATAGGGTTACCATTGGTATTACCACATCATAGGTATAATGTTACCATGGGTGTTACCACATCATAGGTATAAGGTTACCATGGGTGTTACTACATCATAGGTAGGTTATCGTGGGTGTTACCACATAATAGGTAGGTTACCATGGGTGCTAACACATCATAGGTAGGTTACCATGGGTGTTACCACATTGGTAGGTTACCATGGGTGTTACCACATCATAGGTACCCGTCCATCAGGGGCTGCCCCACATCATAGGTATAAGGTTACCACATCATAGGTATAAGGTTACCACATCATAGGTATAAGGTTACCCGTGGCGTTACCTGTTCATAAGTATAACATTACCAGCTGTGATTGTGCGGGATGGGTGAGATGTGGTCGTCCTTTATACTTGATACTCTCTTCGTGTCTAAGTTCTCTTTCTACACTTCTTCTTGCGTCTCCCCCTACCCCTTTAACTTTTCGAGTATTTAAAACACTGATACATGGTCGACACGATTCCCTACCTTCCAGTAGCGTACGCAGGGGGGGAGCAGGGGGAGCGGCCGCTCCCCCTCTGGCCATTTTTAGCAAAGTGGCGCCTTTTTGGAAACTTTTTAAACTCAAAGTTTTAAACATTGATATTTGTTAAAAAATTATCTTTGGTCGGCACATTTGAAACGTAAATCTCTGTGAATATTGTTCTTGCAATTACCAGTAAAAGGTGTGTGAGCAATACGGACTACTAACTTGTTATAACATATCAGTAAAAATTACTAACTAGTAAAAAACATTTGTACAAACTTTAAGTTAAGATGTTCTTTGTTTTATTTTATTTGTCTCTGTTTTCTTTTTATCGATTATTGTTATGTCAAAATGTTATATCGGTTTTAAAACATTTGACCAAATGGTGTTGGGTACTTACTGAAACTGAATAAGCTCAAGCAAGTATTAAGAATTTGCATTTTGGAATGTTTGTTTTGTTTAGCTCAATCTAAAACGACACCCCACACCCCCACAAGCACTTACTACCACACTCTACATGGTATCACACCAATCTCCCAACAACAACAACAACAAAAAAAAAACCCCACCACGATCGCTGAGGTCTAGCCTCGCCCCCACTCTTGAGGACCCAAACACCTTACCTCCCTTTATCCACCCCACCCGACCCTGGCACCCCACCATTCTTAACCCCCCCCCACCCCTTTTCATACACGATCCTGACACCCGCTCAATCCCCTACTGCAAGACTTTTCAATCTCCATCACAACGTACAAGACAGTGATTTGATCGAATGGACCGTCCAGCCTATGACCTGACAACCTACTAACATTACCCGGTCCACCCCATATGAACTGGACAATACACTACCCTTTCTCTCCCCACCCTCTCCGCTCCATACCTTCTTATTATGTCAAAAAAATTATCTTTAAAGAACAATAAAAGTCAGTAGCTAATTAAAAAGTGCATGATCTGTAATGTAAGACGGATATTTTAGTTATATGTAGGCTATTATTCCGAGTCTTTTACTTCTATTTTTAAAAGCTGGGTTTTATACCAACTCTGATTTAAAAAACTTGCATTATGCTGTAAAAGTTTAGCATTTATGATGACAATATATTTAATTCAGATTGTAGATAAAATATTTTTGTAAAAACGAATAGTATTAAACTACTTTATTAGATTCTTAAGTAGTTATTGATTTGTTTTGATATTTATAATAAAATATGTAGACATATACATATTTATATTAAGATATTGATTATTTCCCCTTTTCGCTAGTCTTAATAGATGTCCCAGGAATTATTATGCATTTTTAGCGCAATTTCCATACTGACAATTCACATTATTAATTCGTTCTGGATGGATGTGTGTCCGCAGCTTTAAGTCGTATCTCCTCCTCAACGAAGCAATATCGAGGACTAGTTCCAAAGCAAATATGTTAAGCAAGTTCCGAGGATGATTGTGGGCCAAAAAAATTCCCGGAATTCCTTCCTGGATTTCCCGGAAAAGCCAAAAAACCTCGAAAAAATGCAGTTTTTGGTCCATATCTCGGCAACCAGACCACTTAGCGACTTGAAACATTTACCAATCGATTTCTGCCATAATTTAGAACAATATTGCCGAAGAAAGTTTTCAAAAATATCCTTCGTTCGGTCACAAAAAATTTGCTGAATATATGATTTATCTCGATTTAAAATTGTTATTTTATTTCTTCAGAGTGCTAATTTAAATTTATTTTACATCATATCGAAGAAATATTATACAGCTAATATATATATACGAGAAAAATGGCCCGTTGAGGAAGGATACACCGGGCGCTAGGTTGATAGTGCTGTCTCTTTTCTCTAAACTAAAACCAACCCACCCCCCCCCCCCCCCACACACACACCACCCCCACCCCCCCACCCACCCCCACCCCCACCCCCCAAAAAAACATGTCTACCGTCCCATTCAGCGAAATATAATTATATACTTTTTCCAGTGTCCGCCCCCTCCCCGAAAATTCTACCCCCGCCCCCGAAAATTTCAAGTACCCCACCCCTCTCCGGGGAGGAAAAAGTCTGAAAGAAACACTGGTGTCGCGCTTAGCCACTACGCGAAGAATTGCATTAAAGAAATTGCGAGAAAACCACTTTTTAGATTAGACACATTAATTAGGCGGTAATTTTATTATAGAGTATCGATGAGGAAACCACCCCACCCCCCACCCCCCACCCCCCACTCCCAAAAAAAACATGTCTACCGTCCCATTCAACGAAATATAATTATATACTTTTTCCAGTGTCCGCCCCCCTCCCCGAAAATTCTACCCCCGTCCCCGAAAATTTCAATTACCCCCACCCCTTTCCGGGGAGGAAAAAGTCTGAAAGAAACACTGGTGTCGCGCTTAGCCACTACCCGAAGAATTGCATTAAAGAAATTGCAAGAAAACCACTTTTTAGATTAGACACATTAATTAGGCGGTAATTTTATTATAGAGTATCGATGAAGAAATTTCTTTTGAGTTGGGGAGGGGGAGGGGCTCAGACGTTCTTACGCGGGGGGTGGGGCTTCGCCCCTACCCGAAGAATTGTATGCAAGAAACTCTTCACGCAAACCACTTAGATTAGACAACATTTCCTCTTTATTCAATGTTTACGCCAGAAGCAATGACGTCATTATATTACTGTGAGATTATTTTCAACTCTATGCTAAATGTGTCGACGTCATACTTCGTTTTTCGAATTACTATGCATGTTTTTAAATTGCTTGTCTTTTCTCTAGAGCGTTCTTGTCAGACAGATAGATAGATAGATAGATAGATAGATAGATAGATAGATAGATAGATAGATAGATAGATAGATAGATAGATAGATAGATAGATAGATAGATAGATAGATAGATAGATAGATAGATAGATAGATAGATAGATAGATAGATAGATAGATAGATAGATAGATAGATAGATAGATAGATAGATAGATAGATAGATAGATAGATAGATAGATAGATAGATAGATAGATAGATAGATAGATAGATAGACAGACAGCGAAACTATTATTATAGATATATATATATATATATATATATATATATATATATATATATATATATATATATATATATATATATATATATACTTATATAGAAGATATTACAATTTCGGCGCCTTTTTTGCTATTTCCGCTCCCCCTACACTGAAAACCTGGATACGCCTCTGCTACCTTCTTTTATGTTCTTCTGTGGACTCTACAACATAGCTAAATACTAGTAACTGCTTTGTACCAACCCGTCGTTAAACGAGCATAGATATCAATGGACGTGTTCAGCTTAGCTTTTCTTCACACATTCTTTCAAGACGTTTCCTCATCTAGCCTGCACTATAACGACTGATATATGAGCAGTGCTGCTGTACACGACATGCCTAGTTTGTATATTGCTTGCACTTTCAACGCCACGAAACAGGGGAGGGAATAACAGGTGACATGCAGTACTCAGTATCCACACCAAGTTACAAACTCGACGTCGGTTAAAATTAAACTTAAACCAATTTTTATAAATCCGTATTTCTTGCGTGGTCACGGTCGTTTCAAACAGAGCGACCGAATGAAGTGTGACGTCACTGAGGGGGGGGGGGGGTTGTTTGATGAACCGGTGTGAACTACTTTCGGTTTGCCTAAGGTCAATATTTAGTTCTGTAGCAGACGACCAAAAAGGCGCCAAGTGCATAGAGGGATTTTACTACAGTCAGCCATTTTGAATTTTTTTTTCACGCGATTTTTTTTAAAGCTTAGCAGGCAAACACAAACATATAAACAATACAGTCATACGTTGGCTGACTTATAAAAAAGTCTATACAGTCATACGTTAGCTGACTTATAAAAACAAGTCTTTACAGTCATACGTTAGCTGACTTATAAAAAAGTCTATACAGTCATGCTTTAGTTGACTTATAAAAAAGTTTATACAGACATGCGATTGTTGACTTTAAAAAAAAAGTCTATACAGTGATGCTGTGTTTAAATAAGATCAATTTTAATCTTTTGAAAACAAACACAGCGAACTGTAAACATGGACTTATTTAACCCATAGCCGTCTACAGCATGCTGAAACATGTATCTGATTCTATAAATCTCTAGATATAATCACATCGCACACTCGTATAGCTAAATCAGGATTCTCAACCAGTGGGACTTAAGTACCCCAATAACGGTGTTCTGTAGTTTTAAGATGGAAGCTTACTTTATAAGAATTAGATACTTGAATGTTTCAAAAAGTAGATGTCATGCTTGCAGTAGTTTTAATACAATAGTAAGGAGCCGTAGACTGGAGGGGTACCTCACAAAACTAAGATGTGAGAACCACCTTGAGGAAGAACAATTAGGTCAATGGATTGAGTGCGACAGGTGTTGTCATCCAGGGCAGCATAAATGTCAGCACCATCAATGTGGTTTTATGTTCTGTGCTATTGTTGTCACCCCTCCCTCCCCCACCCTCCCCCACCTACATGAGAGCCGATCACATGAGAGTGGATCTTTGTTTTTGTTTACCTCTGTGGCTAATTGCCGATTTGACAAGTATTGTACCTGCTTTGAATAACAGCGATGAGAATTCGGTCGCTGATATTGGCGTGACCTTGATGCGCGCGCATCAATCAGCAGTAATTGGGTGAGGAACACGCAAGGTTGTGTCATCTTAATGACGGCTATTGATGTCAGTCAGATGTCAGTCTAATACTGAATTTAAATGTCAGATGTCAGTCAAATACTGAATATAAATTTCTGTCATTTATATATCGACGTTAAATGTCTATCAGTTATACACTGAACTTGTAGTATTTTGTCTAATGCCGAAGATGCCGTTTTCACCTTTTTGTTCCAATCTAAAACTCATCACTTTCTACCGCTAAAACAATCCACCACTTCTACACGTTCTTTATTACGGGTGCATCACTCACATTTTCCCTGAGTCATATCGACAAGATTTGAGAACAACGCTCGTCTGTTGTAGGGAGCCACGTGACCAACGTTACGGTGACGTCATACCTTCTGCGTGGGTGTCAGGCTGACACAGGGCGTCAGTGCAGGGGAGTTATGCGGCTTCGTGTTGTGGTAGGGGAGGGAGGGGGCAATGATTTATTCCAGTTCTAGTAATTTGTGTGTGTGTGTGAACTTGTCATCTGAAATTATTATTCAACAAAAAACTACTTGTACATTGTCATTAATGGGGGATCGCTGTTTTTTTTTTCTGATTTTTTTTTTTTTGGAAAAAACTATTCAAGGGGAGTTGTTGCCCCTGCCATCTGGTGATTGTCTCCCGTACGACATTGTTGTTTAGCCGGGGGAGAAAGTACGTTGACCTTATTTAAAGGTTTATTAAGGGTAAAAAAAAAAGCGGTCAAAACAGAAAATCGACCACTTCCTATAACTATATGTTTTTATGTTGTTTTAAAGTGTTCCATTGTAGTTAACTTCATGGCTGCTCTCCTCATTGTAGGTATGTAAACACCCCTTGCGATACCCCTCAATTTTAGTATGTTTATTCCCCTTTGCTGCACCCCTCAGTTTTATCATGTAGACACCCCTGGATACACCCCTCACTGTCGATATATAGACAACCCTTGATACACCCCTCACTTTTAATATATAGACACACCAGCCTGCAGTTTTATTATGTAGACACCCCTCACCCTTGTCTGCACCCCCCCCCCCCCACTCAGTATATAGACACCCCTTGCTCTTTTCCCCCACCGACCCTGGCAAGACTACACCATCTCCAAATGCCAGGTTGGCGTGACACAAATGTTTACCATCTACATATGCAAGATTTTTTAAAACTATTTAACCTAAATTTAATTACAATGATTGATATTATTAAAATGTTTTTGTTAGGTTAATTAAAAAGTAATAAAATTGTTAGTAGGTTAATTAAAAAGTAATTAAATTGTTAGTCACTTGAGCTAAACAATTTTGTTCCTCTAATTAAATATTATTATTTTTTATCATAGGGCTGATATTTATTTAAATTATAATTGGTAATTGGGCTTGTAATTAAGCGATTCCACGGCGCAATTATGGTCGAAGTAACTGATTGATTAGTAATTAATTACTAAAATAATTGAGCTGTTTGATGGCGGTATGGGAAATCGATACGAGCTTGAGGTGGAATGTGATCAGTAATTAATTAGAGAATGTGATCAGTAATTAATTAGAGAATGTGATCAGTAATTAATTAGAGAGTGTCTGGACCGTGGTCGAAGGATTTAGATTGTAATTAATTGTGTGGGCGTGTCCTGTAGTCAGTGCTAGATGGACGGTCGGTTGGTTCGTGTCTGGGTCTGTATTACAGGTGTGGATGTTCTTATCGGTTAGCCGTGCCCTCGTACTCGTATTGTAAATGTGTCGATTATACGTGAGTCTTAAGGTTGTTGTTATATGTATGGTTGAAGACAGGGTTCGGGTTAGTTTTAAGTGTATGGTATTCTGTGATACTAGTTGTTATAGGTAGTTGTGGTATGTCGAGGATATAGAAATATTAGACCTTACATTGTGACTAGTGAATTCTGGGGGCAGAGGGCTGGTCTGTTTGATGAGACGGACACTAAATGACCATTAGTGATGGGGCTGACTGGAATAACATGAAACAAATGAATTGGACAGGTTGGATGTGACTGATATGAAACAAATGACATTAACAGGTAGGATGTGACTCATATGCAACAAATGACATGGACGAGTAGGATGTGACTGACATGAAACAAATGACATTAACAGGTAGGATGTGACTCATATGCAACAAATGACATGGACGAGTAGGATGTGACTGACATGAAACAAATGACATTAACAGGTAGGATGTTACTGATATGCAACAAATGACATTAACAGGTAGGATGTGACTGATATGCAACAAATGACATGAACAGGTAGGATGTGACTTATATGCAACAAATGACATGAACAGGTAGGATGTTACTGATATGAAACAAATGACATGGACAGGTAGGCTGCCACTTTCCCGGAAACACGTGACCTAGCTATGTAGACTTGGAGTTATCTGCCGTCTGCTACATAAGTCATCTGTTGACTGCATCCGTTATCGCCTCTCTCTGATTTATTATGTAACACAATTCTCACCTCTCCCCACCCCAGCCTACACATTAGGAACTTGGCTTATCTCCTCTGACGTCATACATATAACCCCCCCCCCCCCCCCCTTGCCGCTTGCCTCCTACCTCAATTAACTAGTGAATGATGGTGAAATTTTTTTTTATTGTCTCCAATAAGGCAGTCATTGCTAAAATTAGAATCACCATAAATCCATGTCAAAATAAATTTGTGTTTAGACTATTAGACTTTATAATGGTGCTACTTTACTCTGTTCAAAATTGTCAGTATTTGCGTACAAGAATAAAATATTAACCTAAAATTATTACTGATTTTATTTTTATAAAACATTTTAAGAACTTTGTTTTGTTTGTCAATATTGTTAAATTATATTACTGTTTTGAGAACATTTTTACGGCATGTGATATGAAAGCGGAAGTCTAGTTTTATCAATCCGAGTTTTTGATAAGTTGATGTATTTCTGCCACGCCCAAACATGCGCGAGCACGTTCAAGTGTTGATTCTAGCATTTATCAACTCCTACCCTCTCAACTTACATCACAAATTATTCACTTGACCTTTTTAAACATACAAAACTTAAAATTTGAATTTTAGTATCTATAAGAGCAGATTTTATACCCGTATAGAGACTACTCACTCTTACACATGACGTCACAGTATAGGGGTTATCGATGTTGACATGAATTTGCTGTCATCGAAACAATGCGGGAAAAAATTACAAGGGGTGTGGGTGGGGGGGGGGGAGTCTATAAACAGTCATCTTTGGAACGAGTAGATCCGGGACATGTTTTTTTTTATTACTAAAAGTTTATGAAGGCTGATTTTTCTTGCCATTTGAACCCCAATGTTTACTGTTTGCCGTCGTGTAAGTGAATTACCCCTCTGTGTGTTACAGGAAGGGGCGCAGGAAGGACAAGGACTCGCCCACTCCCCCAAATGCCGAGGAACAGAAGGAATACCTGGAGGACCCCAACATCAAGGACAGGATATCAGACGCCGACTTCTTCAAACTCGTGGCCCTGCCGCCTATGTTAGACCTTAACGAGTGGCTAGCCACACACAGTAAGTTGTCTCTGGTGGTTTACTTTACTTTGTACTGTATCCACGTCATGTCTCTGGTGTGCTGGTTTACTTTGTACTGTATCCACGTCATGTCTCTGGTGTGCTGGTTTACTTTGTACCGTATACACGTCATGTCTCTGGTGTGCTGGTTTACTTTGTACTGTATCCACGTCATGTCTCTGGTGTGCTGGTTTACTTTGTACTGTATCCACGTCATGTCTCTGGTGTGCTGGTTTACTTTGTACTGTATACACGTCATGTCTCTGGTGTGCTGGTTTACTTTGTACTGTATCCACGTCATGTCTCTGGTGTGCTGGTTTACTTTGTACTGTATCCACGTCATGTGTCTGGTGTGCTGGTTTACTTTGTACTGTATCCACGTCATGTCTCTGGTGTGCTGGTTTACTTTGTACTGTATCCACGTCATGTCTCTGGTGTGCTGGTTTACTTTGTACTGTATCCACGTCATGTCTCTGTAGTGCTGGTTTACTTTGTACTGTATACACGTCATGTAATTTCTAATAAGTTCCTACATGACCTACCTAACAAGGACCTACATGACCTTTATCTCAACCATGACATGGAGAGACAACTCCAAAATCAAACAACTGCTGCCTTGTAGTTTGTTCTTGGTTGGACAAAGACTATGGAGACAAATCCAAAAAGAAAAGCAGGCCGAAATCGGAGTCAATGGCCTAAATGGCGCATAGACAGTTGACACGTATCCTTAATTTTGTTGGAGCGGATCTCTTCCAACACTAAAATTAAGAACGAAGAAGAAGAAACCATGGCATATGTGACCTACCTCCTAACAAGGGCCCGCATGACCTTCCCTGTAACTAGGAACCAAATGACCTATCTAAAAAGAACCAAATGACCTATCTAACAAGGAACCAAATGACCTACCTCCTAACAAGGAACCAAATGACCTATCTAACAAGGAACCAAATGACCTACCTCCTAACAAGGAACCAAATGACCTACCTCCCAACAATCCCCCTAATGACCTATCACCCGTTTCTGCCTTAATTTCATAAACCTTGCACGCTGTCTGGAATCACCTCCCCTTCCTCCCCCTCCGGGCACGCACCTCACCCCACACGTACCCCACCCCACACGTACCCCACCCCACACGTACCCCACCCCACACGTACCCCCTAATTGAATTAACATTTTCACAGCCGGACAATCGATCTTCTGTCCTGGGTTTAACACGGGTCAGTTTGGGTCATCCGCGTCTGTCCACGAGACATTATTTCCCTTCATTACATTCAAACTCTCAACCTTTGTCTTTTTTTTTTCTTCATTTCCATCACATTGATTTTTTTAAATTGATAAAATAAACGCATTGCTACACAATTGTTATTGCATTTTTAATTAAATTAAAATTATATAAAACAATGAAACAAATTTGCTTTAAAAACAAAGAAACAAATTTTCTATTGTAAACAATGAAACACATTTGCCGTTAAAACAAAGAGAAAAATTAACCATTTGTTGACAAACGACGAAAAAAAATTTTTTTTAATTTCGAAAAGAACTTAACAAATTTATTATTACAGGGTCCGTAGCGGACCTTGAATCCTTGAAAAACCCTTGAATTTTCTTTTGGGATTTGGCTATGGACCCTGTATTAATTTTAAAAAAAAAACAGATCAAGTTGCCTGTGAAAAAAAAAACGCTACAAATCTTGTTGTCGAAATGAGAACAAAACACAGATCAACTTGTTATCAAAAAACGACATAACAAACTTTGAGTAGAGCGAAATTTTAAACTGCTGTGTGAATCCGAGCGATGGAAGTTTATATAAGCGAGCGCTGTGTTGAAACAGAGGCCGAGACGGAATCCCAGAGTGCATTCGTCAATGGCCCCGCTAATAGAAGCCCAATATTGACGTCCTATCATTGGCTGTTGATATTGATGTTGTTTTATTAAAAAAAAAATAATCGTTCTCAATAAATTGTCAGGGAGATGAAAGAGGGGTGGGGGTGAGAGGGGTGTGTGCAAACCTTTGTTGTTGTTTTAGTGCGGCTTTCACGAATGTCATTTTTTATTAAATGATGCATCATTCTATTCCCCTATACTCCCCCTTCCCCCAACACTTGCATGCCGCTTTTTTTTTCTACATTTATTAGTTTGGGAAAACAGGGTAAAGATAAGAATTGATTAACTAAAATTTATAGACGTCTAGATCTAAGTTTCTCATTTTTAAAAAAAATCATTTTAAACTTGCCTACACAAAACTTATTTCTGTCCAGTAATATTAAATGCAACATAGATCTAGTAAATATAGATTTACATCCACATAGTTTCAGAAGCTGGGTGGTAAAATTCTACAAAAGGGATAGAGTTAAAAATATATAGGTGTGCTGATTGGCGTGAACAACAACGTCAAACTTGTTTCAATGGAAGATTTGGAATGTTGTGTGCTATGTGTGGTGTTTTCTTATAACTAAGGTTATGTGTGGGTTGGGGGGGCTGTGTTGTATATATTCTCTTCATTGCATTATATGTGTGTGCGTTTTACTGCGTTCTGTGGAGTGGAGCGGGTTCCATAACCTCTAGGTGTGTGAGGTTAACTACCCTCTAGGTGTGTGGGGTTTTCTGTCCTCTGTGGGGTTTTATGTCCTCTGTGGGGCTTCCCTCCCCTCTGGGTGTGGGGTTCCCTGCCTGCTATATGTGTGTGGGGTTCCATGCCTGCTATATGTGTGTGGGTTCCCTGCCTTCTATGTGTGTGGGTTCCCTGCCTTCTATGTGTGGGGTTCCCTGCCTGCTATATGTGTGTGGGTTCCCTGCCTTATATGTGTGTAGGTTCCCTACCTTCCATGTGTGGGGTTCCCTACCTGCTATATGTGTGTGGGGTTCCCTGCCTGCTATATGTGTGTGTGATATTCCCTGCCTGCTATATGTGTGTGGGTTCCCTGCCTTCTATGTGTGGGGTTCCCTGCCTTCTATGTGTGGGGTTCCCTGCCTTCCATGTGTGTGGGCTCCCTGCCTTCTATGTGTGTGGGTTCCCTGCCTTCTTTGTGTGGGGTTCCCTGCCTTCCATGTGTGGGGTTCCCTGCCTTCCATGTGTGGGGTTCCCTGCCTGCTATATGTGTGTGGGTTCCCTGCCTTCTATGTGTGTGGGTTCCCTGCCTTCTATGTGTGGGGTTCCCTGCCTTCTATGTGTGGGGTTCCCTGCCTTCTATGTGTGGGGTTCCCTGCCTTCCATGTGTGTGGGTTCCCTGCCTTCCATGTGTGTGGTTTCCCTGCCTTCCATGTGTGTGGGTTCCCTGCCTTCTATGTGTGGGTTCAGTACCCTCTATGTGTGTGGGTTCCCTGCCTTCTATGTGTGGGGTTCCCTACCTTCTATGTGTGGGGTTCCCTGCCTTCTATGTGTGTGGGTTCCCTGCCTTCTATGTGTGGGGGTCCCTGCCTTCTATGTGTGTGGGGGTACCAGCCTTCTATGTGTGTGGGGGTCCCCTGTCTTCTATGTGTGTGCGATCCCACACCTTGTAACGAGCCAGTGCATGTCTGGTTGTATCAACCCCACCTGTTACCCCCCTTTACCTGGGTGCAGACACAGTTACGGCCCTTTGTCTTGGACTCAAACCTCGACTTCACGTCTAGCTAGCGCCACCCCGCCTTTTGAGGGCGGACATATCAAAAAGACATACGCCGTGTGCGATGATACAAAACAAACGTCCATATCATTGCCAGATGGAGTGACACAACACCCATGGCACCCCTCAGAAGCCCCCCCCCCCTCCCCCCACCGCCAGCCGCGACCTCTAGAATAAAAACCGTTACTTGAGGGCGGGGTGTATAAAAATACAGGGGTGTCGGGGCCAAACACATTTGGTAAGTGATATTTGTCTTAGTTATGTCACCGCCTCTGTGATGTGCTTCCTGTGTGTGTGCAGATAATTGAAGGCTTAAAGGTTACGTAACCGTGATTCAGAGGCCCCAGGAAAGTGTTTGGGGGTGGGGGGGGGAGATGTTGGTGCTAGAAATACCGTGGACGTGTTATTGTTGTTACCCATACCTGGCTTTGATGTTGTGTCTGGCACTGTAGTCTGGCCAGACTGGTAGGGGGGAGGGGGGAATGGGAGGCTGGATGGTGAAATTTGATATTAATTAGTGGCCTAGCGCTATAGTTTTTACATTTCAATAGTGCTGTCGGGTGGTAGAGCGCTTGATTGTTAACCCGCAAATCACGAGCTCAGTGCCCGAGTTAGTTGCGTGTCCTTGAGTCCAATCAGCTCTAATGGGTACCTATCCGGTGAGTCTACTTGTGCCTAATACCCAAAAAAACGTACTCGCTTCTAACCTACGTGTCTGTTCTCTCGAGTCTAGGCTAACGGCTCGGGTTATTTGATGCTCAAGCAGTAACCCTAGTACCTTAGGTACATCTGATCACTGATGTACCACCCAGTTCAAAGCTCGATACTGCAGTAATACACAAAAGTTTGACGCCACTGGCCGAATCTGTCTGTGTGTTTGTTGATTCTGGGAGCATAGTGTGACAGTCAGACGACATCACATCAGATATCCAACACCTCAGACATCTGGCATGTTAAATCTGACACCAAAACCATCTGACAGCTAACATAAAACATGGCATCTAACATGCATCATCTAACATGCAACATTTAACCATCAACATTTACCATCAGATCATGTTTATAAAACCAGATACACCTGCCCCCCAGTGTTGTAATGTAACCCATTACAAAATTGTTGATCTTAAATCCCCCATCCCCTCCCCTACTGCACGTTGTCACATGATCCCCGTATCCCCCTGACACAGATGATTTGTCCATTACGTAATTGTAGCAACGGTCCCCGGGTTCTAGACCCGTCACGTGCGTCACGGATCCAGATCGTCTGCCAATATTGTCGGTCTGGGTGGACACTGGACACCTTCCCACTCCCACCCCCACCCCCAACACGTGCAGAGGTTTACGCCTTTCTGTGTATAGTTAGGTAGGTCATCATTGGATATCATCTGTTGTCCATGCTTCTCAGTGTACATTACACCCAGACTCATGCCATTCAGTGGATAAGTGTCACGAATCTCTCATAGCTCACAAATACATTTAATACAGACAGATTTAAATAGTTCTAATAGAAAGGCCGATTTGTTGTTTACGATGCGGTGATGTGTCAAGGGAGAGCAATAGCAAATATCGTTGTTTGAACTCTTATCATGAGTTGTTCCCCCTTCAACTACGTCGACCGTGTAGCGGAATTTCCCGTTTCGGAGACCATTTCTAGAAATATTTGATAAACAACAGGTCAGCCAAATATAACATTTATCCCACGTCATTTGTTTTTATGTTGGATATATCCTTGGCATAGCTACAAAAATAGATTCTGTTTTCCATCTGTGCAGTGTATTATACACAGCTGTTTACTGAAAAAAATGTTGCCAGGTGTTTGTTGATAAGAAGCCATAATTGTTATCACGATTAGTGCCAGTTTGGCCAATAAGGATTTTATCATTGTAGACAGTGTTGTGGTGCAGGTTTGCTGCATGGCTTTGTCTGTCCTATGTGCATATGCTGGCTAATGTCATGGGGTCACTGACCTCTGGTTATTTCTGTATGAGCTAAAAATAGATCAGGATGGAACTCTGGTCTAACAGTGCTAGACTTTAGCTAGGGAGAAAATTACAGTGAAATGGGGGAGGGGAGAATATTGGAATTTTTTTTTTTTAAATACAGACTCCACTTTCAAACCCACCCATCCCCCATGCCAGCCCCACCTGATCATCAGCCTACCCCTCCACCTCAACCCCACTGTGCTGACCACCACTTTTTCTGACATTTACCATCACAAACGTCAGATGTGACTAACCTGTATTGTTAGTGTCATCGTCAAGTTCAAGGTTGCCACTGTTTTCCATATTTTGTGGCATTTTTTTTTTAAACATAAAATGTATAGCCTTACCATAAGTCAACTTATTTACAGGATTTTCTTTAGTCATGTACTAAATGTGGGTGGAGGTATTTGTGATTTATCCTCGCTCCCTTGAATTTGTCTCACCTCCATTATATTTGTGATTTGTCTCCCCTTCTTTGTGTATCTGAATTGTCTCCCCTCCCTAATATTTGTGATTTGTCTCCCCTTCTTTATGTATCTGATTTGTCTCCCCTCCCTTATATATCTGATTTGTGTCCCCTCCCTAATATTTTTTATTTGTCTCCCCTTCTTTATGTATCTGATTTGTCTCCCTCTATGTATCTGATTTGTCTCCCCTCCCTTGTATATCTGATGTGTCTCCCCTCCCTTATATATCTGAATTGTCTTCCCCAGCCATCTCTTTCTTCAACCATGTCAACCTAATCTATGGGGTGGTGTCTGAGTACTGTACAGCTGACTCCTGTCCCATCATGACAGCACCTGACAATGTGTAAGTACACATTTTATTATATAGATCTTTATTTTATTTTATTTATTTTTTTTTTTTTTTTTTTTTTTTTTTTTTTTTTTTTTTTTTTTTTTTTTTTTATTATACAGATCTTAGGAGTTATTTAACTTTGCTTTTAAGCACTGAAGGAGTTATCTAACTTTTCTTTTATTGATTGTATGAGTTATCTAACTTTTCTATAGTTTGTCTACTTCTTTTTTCTACAAATTTAATTATACAGATCTAACTTCTAACTTTTCTTTTATTGATTGTGTGAGTTATCTAACTTTTCTTTTAAGCATTGTAGGAGTTATCTAACTTCTCTATAGATTGTCTACTTCTTTTAATGCAATACACATTTTATTATACAGGTATTAGGAGTTATCTAACTTTTCTTTTATTGGATTGTATGAGTTATCTTACTTTTCTATAGATTGTCTACTTCTTTTAGTGCAGTTTTAGAAAAAAATGTCTTATACTTTACTTATGGATGTTGTCAAGTTGTTGTGATTTATGGATGTTGTCAAGTTGTTGTGATTTATGGATGTTGTCAAGTTGTGATTTGTAGTGCTCATCTCCTGATGTTGTATGACTTGCAGGCAATACTTCTGGTACGATGACAAAGGAAAGAAAAGCAAGCACACAGCATCCCAGTACATTGACTACGTGATGACACACATACAGAAAGTTGTCAATGACGAGTCTGTCTTCCCTACAAAGTTTGGTGAGTGACTTGAGAAGACAGAAAAATTTGTGTTTCGTGAAACAATGACAATAAGATTTACTGCTGTGATAGGCAGTTTTTTATAAGAATTGTTTTTTTCTTAAAACAATTCAGGTGATATAGTTTTTCATTAAAACTTGAGAAAGTCTCTGCCTTGGCTTGAGTCTCTAGGACTTATGTACAAACATGTTTGATGGGTACCTGACTAATTAGGGAAAATAAAGGCAGCTGGGCACTGACCATACTATCACTTCATAAGGTCAGAGAAAGAGATGAACTCTACTTGATCTGCCTCATGGACCATAGACAGAGCACTTTTTAAAAAGTTTGATTTCTCTTGAAATTTTAAAAAATGTATACCTTTAATTTTATTGAAAGCAAAAAGAAAAAAAAATTATTAATTTGTTAATTTATATGGTAAATAATAAAGTAATTTGTTTTTTATAACTAAGCCTTAAAATAATGTATACCAAGTACTTTTTGTTCAAATGAAGTACTTTTTAATGTAAATAAACTACATAGTGTAAAGACAATTTTTAAACAAACTTGATATGTAGAGCTATGTTTGTTTTTAAAACAAACTTGATATGTAGAGCTATGGTTGTTTTTAAAAAAAGCTTGATATGTACAACTATGTTTTAAAAACAAACTTGACATGTAGAGCTATGTTTTTTTTTAAAACAAACTTGATATGTAGAGCTATGTTTGTTTTTAAAACAAACTTGATATGTTCAACTATGTTTTAAAAACAAACTTGACATGTAGAGCTATGTTTGTTTTTAAAACAAACTTGACATGTAGAGCTATGTTTAATACTGGTACCCTTGTCTTTGGTCAACAGGCCATGCATTTCCCCCCGACCTGGAGGCTGTAGTCAAGCGCATCCACAAGTACCTGTTCCACGTCCTGGCCCACATCTACCACGCCCACTACAAACTCCTGCGCCAGCTGGGCCTCCACGCACACCTCAACACCCTCTTCACCCACTTCATGGTCTTCACCTCCAAGTTTGACCTGGTCCAAGACAAAGAGTCAGACATCCTCCTACACCTCTTCTCCCTCCTCCTCAAAAACCTCGCCGACCCGGCCCAGAATCCGAAACTGCGGGAGGGCCTGGGAATAGGAGAAGGGGTGATTGGACCCCCGTATGACTCTAAAACCACAGACAGCAGTTGCGAGAAGGATTCCAGTACCAGCTCCCAGCGTGTCAGCAACGGTGGCAGTAATCTCATTCACTCCCTCTGTGATACAAACTCTCAGGACTCCCCCATGGAGCACAACGGGCTGAAGAAAAGCTCCAGCCCCCCGCTCTCCCCCTCCCACCTGTCCCCGCACAAGGGGAGGGGCGAGGCCATGGACACGACCAAACCCCCCTCGGAGTGGTTGTCTAATTTACAGGTCTCGGCCACCTGATGGCCATTGTCTCCAAATGGCCAGAGTCTCCTGGTGGCCATCATCACGTGATGGCCAGCGTCTCAGGACAGTTGACTTCTCTGATCTTTCACTCGTTTAGTTAACCATTTCATGTCGGCCATTCCCGCTGACCAGAACTGTTTCTATTGTTTAATTATGTAATCACCTCCATTTTTGGGTGATCTCGTGGCATAATCCATATCCGCTATCCAAAATAAGGACAGAAAAAAAATATTTGGATACATCGACTGTTGTAAACACCAGTGATCCTTACTGTAACTGTCATAATGATGTAATTGGCTGAAATGTTGTCAGCCAATCTGCCATGAAGAGAAGTGGCAGAGAACTGGAATGCTTACCTGGCTACATTGATGCTATGTTGGAGCATTTCCATGATTGGATGTTAAAAGAGGACAGTAGCATTTAGAGTGGACAGAATCCATTTATATCTTTGCTTTTGAAATCCCTTTTATTTAATTTGACTCATAATTTGTTTTTTTATGATAGCTAATTTAGGCTAGACATCAACAAGAGGTTTACTTGTAAATTACTCATTTTTTGTTTTGTTAAATTTTGCAGTTTTGTAGCATGCTATGCTTAACTTGTTTATTCTAATTTTATAGAATAGAAGTTTGAATTTAGAATTTAGATTTGTTCTTTAGTTATTGGTTTGCATAATGAAACTAGATCTAGTAATGTTACAACTATAAAATATTAGTAATTACAAATACAACAAATTTATATAGAAAATATTTAAAATATTGTATTAGATATTTTTTTGAAAAGTATTTCTTTTGAATAATGAAATGTATAATCTTAGGATTTTGCCAACAATTTTAAATAGATTTTCTCCTAAACTTTAAAAATTTTATTCATCCATCAAACAGTTTATTTTGACTAATATTCCATTCAGGATTTTTTGCTGTAGATTAAAATGTTAATAAAATTGTGTGTGAGAAAGAGAGCATGGCTAGCCATCCATTAAAAGTGCAATATTCAAATACATTCATTCAATTTTTCTATGTAGTTTTAGTTCTAGGTTAAAGCAGAATTTTTGTTTCACTCTCTGGTCAAGTTTTTTTTTTTATATTGCTTCATTTTGCCGCCATTGTAATTGTAAACCTCGTACCTTTCATCATCTGATTAACTTGTTTTCATATCAGTTAATTAATGTGCATAATGAATTCATTGAATTTTTTTTTTGAAACAAATTTGTGGAAAACATTTGAATGAAGCTTCGCGGCTGATAAATGTGTCTCCCACTGATCTTCTTACTGTGTTAAACTCTGATCATCCCCACATTCCTGCTTCTCCTGATGGCATTTAATAGCAACCTATCACTTCACTATTGTCAGATTATAACATTCACACAACAAAACATTTGTCTTTTTTTTTTTTTTTTTGTGTTTTAGAATTTATTTTTATTTTTTTAGTTTTTTTTTTTTTTTTTTTTTAGAATTTTTTTTTTTTTTAGAATTTGTTGTTTTTTTTTTAGAATATTTTTTTTTAATTTATCAACTTTTAAAAATGTTACAAAGAATTTGAATTTTTTTTTAAACTTATTATTTGAAGAAGAAATCCCACTAAAGAGTTATTTTTCATGAATTGAGTAGATTCACCAAAGTTCTTCCCTTACACTGCCCCAAGAAACATGAATGTTACTTCTGATAAATGCTACTCTACCAAATAGATTGTTCTTGTATCATAAAGCAGGAATGCTGCCATTCTGGGCACACAGATTGTATCATATCCATGAACTCATGAAATAGCTTAGCAGGAAATAAGTATATCCAATGCTTTACTATTTCACAAGTTATTCAGTTTCAAATATATATTTATTTAAAATATCTTTGAATGACTGTAAAAAAAAAAAATGTTTGTGGGTCACATGACCAATGGTCAGTCACATGATCAACAGAAAACTAATGTGACCTTTGATTGGTTGCCTGGTATTTGTTTATTTAGCAGCTGATGATGATGATGATGATGATTTTAAAAAAAGTGTATTTCAGTCTTTCATTCTATGAGCATGGCATGGGAGTAAGTTATTTGATGAAAATTACTACCTAGCTTTGACATTGTTGCTGCATGTTTGATTTCACTGATATCATTGTTGAGTTTGTTGGATGAGACTGCTGGTGGTGACCTCCCCTTTGTTTTGGTCTGTCCTTAGATTGGTTCAGTAGCAATATTTTCAAAACATTTAGAAATATTGAAATTATTAAAATAAACAATTTAAGTTGTCTATAATGAAAAAAAGATTTTGAAAGTTTAGTTCTAAAACTTCCATACTTTATGAGAAAAAAAAGACTAATATTTTATTTTCTTCTGCCATCTTGTTTATTTCTTCCTTTTCTGTTTATTTGTGGTGAAATTGAACAAGATGGTGACGTGGAAAGCAGAGATTGCTACTGATTAAAGATTTATTTTTTTTTGCTTCGCAATATTTAAAATGATCTTGTAGAATCAATGTTGTATAGCAAGACGCTGGAAGGTTGTTTTTTTTTTTTTCATGTTCAGCACAAATGATGAAGCTACAAAAGTAATCCACCATTTTGAAAATATCTAGAAACATCACATTTTCTTTTTTTTTTTTTTTTTTTTTTTTTATGCGCACAATGTTGAATTAGTCTTTCTGCATTATCTTCATGGTTGCTATGGATACTGGCATCTTATGCAATTAGTGGTCAGGTCTCCATCATCCTCAGTAATTTTTTGACACAAGAAATGCTTGGAATTTTCTTCTAAAGTTAAGATCTAGGACCTGGATGAACTCTGAACTTGACAAGATGGCTTTCTGTAACTTCCTCACATCTTCCCTGAAGAGTTCCATCGTTTGTGTTGTTTGGTTATCTGCCCATCTCTCTCTATTTTGAATAGCTTGAGATGGTGCCATTATATAGATGCACTAGAATGATCTCTTGACACCCCCCCCCCCCTCTCAACTGTATGAATGACACAGGATTGACCTTTTGGGCTTTGTATATAAACAAGATGCATCTGCCTGTTGTTACCCTGTAGATTTTTTGCTTTCATTGTATCAGTGCCTACTGTTTTAGACTTTCATTTACCCACGCCTAGAGTTACCATATGACTGCAGTATTTCAGCTTAGGTACTGTAAGAATTTCCTTGGGATTATACATTTTTTTTTACTTTTCTTGAAATAAAAAAACAAAAACTAAAGACGAAATCAGTTTACTTTGTGATAGGACAAGTGCTTGCTGGACTGTACCCAACACTCGCCTTACATGTGTTCATTTAGTTTTATTTTGTACTGTTGTAACTCTTAGCTTAGCAGTCTGCCATGTAACACTCAATCCTAGTAGAAGCAAGGTAGATAAATCTGCAGATAACTTTTTTTTAATTTAGAGTTAATGGTCGAAAGAATAGGAGAATTCAATTTCTCAGAAGATGAAATGATGAATAACTATGTTGTTATTTTTTTCATTTGCCTCTATGTCAACACTTTGTCCTGCAGTTTTGTAGTAAAGCTTTCCAGTCCATGTTTTTATTTCATTTTTTCTAAAAATAGTTTAACGTTAGATCATATAATCACCAGAGCCAACTTTTTCCCCCCATTGATTTTTATTTTTTTAAATAATTTGCTTACTTGTATTATTTTGTGTTGAGAAAAACTGCGAAAGTTATTGCTGCATTGCATTTCTTTTCGGCACTTTTTAAAATTACAATTTTTGCTTAATTCTTGGTTGAAGAAATTGGAACTTTTTTTGTATGAGACAGAAATGTTTATTGAATTCAGTGATTTGAAAGAGTTGTTTAAGAGTTACTTACCCTAGATTATCTCTTATTGTATTTTTTCCTGTTAACCATTCAAATTTTAAATAAATTTAAAATTGCTTTCAGCTTACTTGGTCTTTGTTTACAAGTTTTTTTGTAGAAAATTTAAAAAATTATATAACCTTGCAATTACAAGTATTTCAAAAGAAACAGTTTGCAAAGATGTTTTGTAAGTCAAGGCTGCTGTTAGAGAATTGAAACATGAAAGAATAAAGTTAACAGAAAAAAAACATGAGTCATTTATTTTTGGCAAAATGATATTATAGCAATGATTTCCATTCTTAGATAAAAAATTTCCTACATACAATATCAAGATGCTACTGCTTTACAGTTTCTTCCAGGAATGTGTATTTTTGAGTTTATTAAAATTTTCACTTCTAATAAAGATTTGCACCTAAAACTTGAAAGCTACATTCAAACTCGAGTACAAATACTACAATGGGCTGATGATAAGAAATAGATTGAAATAGGCCAACAACCAAAGATTTAAGGGTTAACAGGACAACCAGCTAACTAAATGTGGTAAATTTTATTTACATTTCTAAAATAGTATTTTTCCAGGGTTGGGAGTTCCAACAGTCGATAGATTTTACCAAACTTTTAAAAGACAAACACAACTCTCTGTAATTTTTATTTTATTTAATAAATACAAGAAAAAGATTACAAAATTTAACACTGGGATATGATTTTTTTCTGCAGATTTAATATAATATTACACTGTTTATAGTTTAAAGCCAAATTTCAACAGACCACATTACGTTAGATTAGCCTTTATAAATAAAAATGTTTTCCTGATTATATAATTTGTTACAAAATGTGATGGTTTGAAATTTCTATTAATTATGGGAATGTTTTTTTTTAAAAACATGACAGCTTTAAAAAAAAACAAATTTAACAAGGTCTACATAAGACATGTAAGTTAATCTTAAATAAAGTTTGTTTCATTAACAAAAGAAATATTTTTATAAGTCCAAAGCTTTAAATACTTAAACACCACTCCCCACTCACAAGAAAATGTAATGTAATATAAAAAACTAACAAAAAGTGGAACATTTACTAGATAATATACAAAAATATTTTACTATGATTATTTAAAATGTAAATTTTGTCCAAATGTGTAAGAAGTTTGTTTCTTTGGTTGAATTAGTTAAATGTTATTTGATTCATCATCCACAATTTTTATTTTTAAATTATAAACTATATCAATATTCAATTCTTAATAGTTCAATACTGAAGGTGTTTAATAAACCTAATACTCTTCACCATACAAATATGTCACTTCCTATTTGCCAGAATATATTCTGCATTTTAGAAAAACAGAAAATAATCATTTACTTTTTCTTAAATGTAAATCATAAAATTACTTCAAAAAATAAATACATCTGATCTGATTTTGTAAGTTTGAAAATCTAGACAGGCAAATGGTTTACTTGCTAATTGCATTAGCTCAGTATTAGTTACATGGTTTACATTAGGGTACAATGGTTTAAAATATGCTACACACAACATTCAAGTGATAAACACACATCAACTGATTCTAAAGTCTATGGACATGCAACCCTATGATCTAACACGGTAACCTTGCATTTTCCTGAAAATATATATAAAGTCCTGAAAATAAGTTTATTCTTTCTATAAGCTTATTAAGTTTTAAAATTTCACCATCTGGATATAGTTCAGTTAAGAATTTTTTAAACATAGTCAATCTATTAATTTGCTGAACATTGATTATAAAATAAAAATTACTTATTTACTGGAAAAAAAAAATCACCATATCTAGATTTACAATTCCAGTTTCAATGTAATAAAAATGTTACTGCTAAAACATGTAAAATGACTAGTAAACAAAGGTTTTATACAAGTCTACCTTTAGTAGGTTTACATTTAGTCTACCTATAGTAGGTTTGCATAAAGTCTACCTGTATGGTAGAAAATGTGCTTAGGCAATCAATCATGTTTTTATGGATTTAATTTAAATTCTACATGTAAAGTTGATTTATTAAAACTTCTGTGAAAACTTTTAGAACTAAGGTGGAACACTTCTTTATTTAAAAAATATAAATTAATCTAGCACTTAAAATATATAAATAAAACTAGTGTATTCATGATAAAATATTTTATGGTCAATAATTGTTTTAATCACACCACAAATTCAAGTCGCAAAACTCTATCAAGTTGATTCCATTTGCTACATAAACCTGACCTCGGCAATAATAAAACCAAATACCATTTTAAACAAGTGCTATGCTAGCGCTCATATACTAGTCTATTAGCAACACAGCAAACATGATAATAAAATACATTATTATGGATTGTGGCTATAGTAATTAAATACATAATAAATAGGAATAAATGCAGGTAACATGCAATAAACAATGCAGGTGTTTATACAGGGATTCTCAACATGTAAATGCCCCAAACTTTCAGGTGTTTATTTTTTCACAATAATATTACAGGTTACTTGTAAAAACACAGGCAGGTTACATCAAGCCATTTTACAGTACTGCCACCATAGCCCTAACTCTTATGTTACATTTATGTTTACCATGAACATAAACCTTATTTTTTATAAACATCTTACAATGAGATGATAAATTTGGAAAAATGTAGTCCTATTACAGGTGAACTATTAAAAACAGATTGAAAATCAACTTAACATTAATTATTAAAAATACTGTAGTGTAATTTTTCCTACTAATGCTGCATAACCTAATACTGAAATTACTTTTTAACCGGCAAACATGAAATTTTTTCATCTTTCATTCGTTAACTGGTTGTTGTAATTAATAAATACAATTCAATTTAAACTGAAATAAATTTGTATTTTAAAACAGTTTCCTGCCATCAAAGGCCAAGTACATTGGGGTACCAAGTGAAAACAGATTAGGAACCACTGGTGTATGAATATAGTGCAACAAAAATTTGCCAAAGAACATGTACATATAAATGGTGGTATCATTATTTTTTATAGTGTTTGAAATTATTATCAATGAAAAAATTATTGCAAATCAAATGGCTTTAAACAAATAGAAGTGAACAGAATTGAATTCAATTTAAGATGTAGTAGCACAAGACAGATCTTGAGTATAAAATATAGCACTCACACACAAAAGATACAAGCATTTAAATAATAAGCCCAACCCCTAAAAAAAAAACACAACTTTCAACTGTCATATTTAATTAAACATCGAATTTAAAAACATTGTACAAGTAGATAAGTTAGTATTGCTATAATTATAGAGAGACAAAGGCCTCTGAAAACCAATCTCACAACCACCTAAGGGAAGCCACTCTTAAAAACCAGAAAGACAAGAGATGAGAATCCTGTTTGATAACATTCAGAATGTATGCATTGTGAATATAATAACATATTTAAAGAAACAAGGGTGTTGGTCCCATCACATATATATGTAAGAACAGCGGTGCTGGTTGTGATCATAAAAAATATTTGTTCTTGAACCAGGGTGGGAGGTAGGTGATACAAAACACATACAATAAGATCTTGTGTTGTAAAACTTGCTTTTTTGATTGTGTGGAAAATAAGGTAAAAAATGTTTTTAATGTGATAAACAAATTATTTACTAGTAGTGGAGAAATCAGATCTAGTGTAGACATTGAAAGTTTTTGTTTTGCTGACTCACAATTTAAAATCAGGTGGAATGTCATGTGACGTAGAACCAAGAATATTCAACAATGTGGAGGACAGTGGAATAACAATTTTTGTTTAACAAGTGCTCTCAGTAAGTGCATGACAAACATGTACACTCTTCACTGCAGAAACTGCAGGGTTTCATCAGGAATGTACAATGTCTAATGGTAAATGCATTAGCCAATTAGGCAAATGTGGCAACATAAAAAAAAAAAAAAACATTAAACCAGATTTATCAATCTCAAACATTCAACTGAAAAATAACTGCTCATGATGGAAATATATATATTTTGGTTATTTGTCTTCAAATGCTACAATAAAGGTGTCATGAGTTGTTTTTTTTCCAAAACATTTTACAAGTTAAGAGGTGTAACAAAAAAAATGGGGTCAACAAGACCTTTCATTTTTTAAAAAAGCCATTTTATAAATTAAAAATGTATACTATATTATGTCATTTTAAACCCGTTATTTAATAAAGAAATTAAATCTGTAAATATATCTGAACATATGGTCTTTAGTTATTTACATATGCAGGTTATTAAACTAACTACTAAATGCTGGTAAAAAGCTTTCAAAGTTAAACATGATAAGTATAAGCACCAACCTCCATAAGTTTGTAGAATGAACATCAAGCTAGAAAGTGAAGAATCAATAAAGGGTCATCAATAAACAATGTCACCCCTATGTGGGACAAGAATGTTCAGGAAGTGCCACTTCTACATTTTAAAAGGGAATTTTTTAAACAGATTTTAGACAGCTTATGCAAATAAAGCACAATTTTTTTTTTAAATAAAAATGAGTGGGGGATGTGTGACTGAAGTGACAAACCTTAACTAAGTAGTCCATCTATTTAGATATAGGTTTCTAATTTGAGGAAATAGATTTTAAAATACCAAAAAAACTTCGGCATTCGCTGAACATTTCACAAAATTCTATCAAGCTAATAAAACAACCTTTTTACTTGGAATAAAAAAATAACATAAAAAAAGTTATTTGGGCTAAAAAGAGAAATTGAATAAAAAATAGTTTAACTGTGCGTGAGTCAATGTGTCACAAGACTTATTCTACACAATACTTTATAAATTATCGTCAAAATTTATCAAACAACGTTTTAAAAAAAAGCTAAAGTAAAAATAAAGCAACTGCTATTCCCTCAAATAAGGTAATACACATGAATAATGTTTATTTTCTACTGAGTATTATAAATCTTTTAGAGCTATAGTTTTAGAAAATTTAACAAACACCATTGCATAAAGTCTTGTTTATAGTAATATATTTGGTCAGTAGGTAAATCTATTCAATACATGGTCCCATAACAATCTTTCAGATACAAAAATACAGAAGAAAAACTCTTTACACTTTCAAAAAGATTTACAAAGTCCAAACCTTACATTTTGTAAAACGTAATTAAAAAAACCTCTTCAAAGTTTCACACTCCATGTAACCATGTGCAGGCTTTAAGCTTGTTCAGTGACCATTGACACGCCAAATCCAAATCCTTTTGGTCCAAAATTACGTGTGTAGCAAGCTGTTAATTTAAGTACATGCTCATTTAAATCATGTCATATACATGAGTTACAGTTGTATAAATCATGAAAGAAGATGAGATGTGAGAATGATAAAAAATAACTTTATTCTACATCAATACATTTACAAACAAAAAATATCTCCCCTAAATATATCTATAGATCTAGTTATGACCCAAATTTATTTTAAATCAATACATTTACAAACAAAAATATCCTAAATATATCTATAGATCTAGTTATGACCCAAGCTACAAACTAAATAACTGCCGCTTTTTATTTAACCCCTTCCAACACGACCTCAGGATTTTTTGTCCAAAAAAATTATCCCACAGATGGAAAATGATGTTGTGGCTATCCTGACATGGTATACCAAGTTTCATCTCCATCAGTCACGTATTATGCAAATTATGACATGAGTACAAAAATGTACAAAATGTCACAACGCAATCAAATCTCATAGGGTGCAAACTTGTAATGTAAAGTTATTTCTAACACAGAGCTTAATCAGGTAAATAATCTAAAGGTAAAAATGAAAAAGTTGAAATTACCTTTGCAGTAAACTTGCCCTGAGTGTTCTGTGACAGTTGTAGAGTCCAAGCTTTTGTTGCAGTTGGTGCATTTGAAACAAACTTTGTGAAAAACCTGGCAATTACAACATTAAATCTCATGAGATTTTTAGGGAAGAGTCAGCTTGCTAAATTAACTCACAACCTATTAATATACCCTTTCAAGATTAGTTTTCAGGCCAGACAAGGTTTACATGTTTCTGAGGTCAATTTATAGGAAAGAATTATGCATAGTTTAATGAATGCTGTTAATAAAACCAATCAGTTTTACGAATCCACTAAAATAATAATTTCGATGCACCAACCAAGCTATTTATCTCAAGGCATACTCCCATCAGTGAAATGAAAAATATATTAAGCCTTGTAAAATTCTTATAGAAATCATGAGTCAAGGACAAGCCATTTAGAAGAACTTTTCCCTACTTGTCAGGTGCAAAAAGAAAGTTACCTTTCCAACACCGGTGGCTCTCTCAGCAAAATAGACAACTTTCCTGCAGCGGTTGCATCTTTCTCTGTTGTCAGACCAGTCCCCCTCCTCCTCCTCACCCCCTTCACTCATCAGTGGAGCTGTGTGTGCCTGGGCCAATGCTGGGATGTTGCTGAAAGAAAAAGTAGATCATTTAATTTTTGTTAATCAACATACGGACACTGAATGTCATGACTAAATCAGTAAAAAAAATTTTTAATGATTAACAATTTTAAAAATGCACTTTTCTTTTTAGTCTAAGTTTTCATTATATTTTCTTTACTTTCCATATTAAGCTCTGTGATAAAAAAACATACAGCCAGAATAAAAAATAAAATATTTAGATGTATTAGTAAACTTGCCTTGTTGGTATATCATCCAGTTTTCCTGTATCCATAGACAATCCGGATGCCCCACCAGCAAATCCATAGCCCTTTGGTCCAAAATTTTTGCCATAGCAAGCTGCAATTGTTTTTTAGACAGAAAAATTGTATTATATTTAAAATTCACCATAAAACAAATATAATATGAATTTTTTTAAACCAGGCAATTTATTTATTAATCAAGAAATAAAAAAGATCACCTTTACAGTAGGCTTGACCTGCATGGTCAGTGACTGTAGTAGAATCTAAACCTTTGTTACAGTTGCTGCATTTGAAGCAGACTTTATGATACACCTACAAAGTTTATATTATCAAAATGCATTAGCATAAATTTCAAATCAAATAATGTGTTGACAAAAATATTGTTTATAAAATCTTAAAGAAATAAAAAGAAGAATTTACAAACGGTGTTTTTAAAAAAGTAATCTGAGTACAAAATATTAAAATCTAGGTGTGAAGCAAGGAAAATTTAGGTAAGAAAGCTGTCTCTGCCATAAACAAGTCTGATATAAACACAAGTTATATCCATACAGAATGTAAACTTCAACAAAGAAGAATAATAAAAAAAAAGACAAGAGAACTTATTTATGCTGAAATAAAAAACTAAAATGGAAATGATGAAAATAAACACAAATTTACCTTCCCAATGCCTGTAACTCTCTCTGCAAAATACACAACCTTCCTGCACCGATTGCACCTCTCCCTGTCATCGGAAGGGTCTTCCTCCTCATCTCCCCCCTCACCAAACAAGGGAGCGGTGTGGGCTTGGGCCAGAGCTGAGATGTGACTACAAGAAAGAATACTTTCATTAGCTAAACGTATAGGAAGTTAAGAATCATCAGGTATATCTGAATGCTTACATTACTAAATTTAGATATGTATCATAATAATTAATGAAAATAAAAACCTAAAGAAATAACAAAAAAGAAATTGTTTTTATCAATTATATGAAGTTGTGGAATAGTTGCTTTCTAACATTTTTTTTCATAACATCAACTTTAGATCAGCTGATTTATTACTGTACAGCTCAGTAGCAACTATGTGCAAAGATATATAAAAATTTCTTTAATTTCCTCTATCTTCCCCAGAATAGGGAATGCTTTGTACTACATATTCAAAAATACATATTTAATACCTTGTTGGTATAAAAATACATATTTAATACCTTGTTGGGATAAAAAAATACATATTTAATACCTTGTTGGTATAAAAAATACATATTTAATACCTTGTTGGTATATCATCCAGCTTTCCTGTATCCATAGACAATCCAGATGCTCCACCAGCAAATCCATAGCCCTTTGGTCCAAAATTTTTACCATAACAAGCTAAATATAATAAAAATTAGAAAAAAATTTTAATTGAAATTCATATATTAACAATTTTTTCACATCAACAGCTTCTAAAAGATATTATTAAAATCCATCTGTGAACTTCGAACTGATGATAAAAAAATAGTACCTTTACAGTAGGCCTGCCCAGCATGCTCAGTAACAGTTGTAGAGTCCAAGCCTTTGTTACAGTTGCTGCACTTGAAGCAGACTTTATGATACACCTGCAAAGTTTATGTTAAGTTAATAAAGAATATCAATTATGTTATATTAATAAAGCATAAAGCATATCAATTCTACTGTATAAAAATGAGCACAAGTATAAATATAGAATAAAGTAAATTAACAAGCAGCGCAGTATTGATTTGATGAATTAAAAAGACTAAATTGGTCAAAAGTGGTTTGATTTACTGCTAGAAAAATAATTATTTAAGCAACACAACTCCTCAAATTATAACAAAGTATTCACATTAACACGCACTATTAAAACATATACCCTAATAACGGCAGAAATATTTTATTTACCTCTCAGCCATCTTAATTAACACTAATTGTGACAGAGAATTAGACTATTTACCTTTCCTATCCCAGTCACCTTCTCAGCGAAGTAGACAACTTTCCGGCACCTATTACACCTGTCTCTCTCATCATTCCAGTCATTGACCTCTATCTCACCCCCCTCAGACAATATTGGTGCAGTGTGGGCTTGGGCCAAAGCTGGGATATGGCTGGAAAGTGAAAGTTTTACAGTAGTTCTATTAAAAATATTAAATACACATGCACAACAAATAATATACAATTAATAATAGTGTGTACTGAAACACCATCCCATGTAATTTATAATTTTTTCCTCCTTTGTTTACAAGACTTGATTTTTAGCTGTATATACAGTTGTAAATCCTTTGTTTTAAAAAGTTTAAAATTATAATAACAACTAAAAGTAAGAGTAGTTATGAGATATTTTCACCCAGTCCAATATAAAAAACTGTAGGTACATTTTGGTATAGTACAATGTCAACAATAGAGCTTTCTTGCATTCATACAATTCTGTTTAATCCCATACAATTTAAGTTCCAGATATTATTACAGAAGAGCCTCAAAATGAGCAAGATGTTTTAAATGTCTAGGTAGCAACAGATTTAGTAATATACCTTGTTGGTATATCATCCAGTTTCCCTGTATCCATAGACAATCCAGAAGCCCCACCAGCAAATCCATAGCCCTTAGGTCCAAAATTTTTACCATAGCAAGCTGTGGATTAAATGATAACAGACTATAATCAAAATTGGGTTAAATAGATAAGAAACTAAAAACAAAATTAAATTGTCAATCTACTTCTGCAGTTATATTAATTAAATGATAAACCTGCACTGGTTTTAAATTAAATTCAATTGTAATCTGGTACAGCCAGAAAGTTAAATGGTAAACTTATAGACATAGTAACTTCAGACAGTACATTAATTAGATATAGGACAGTGTGGCCTAGCTGCAGAGAACTAGACTGATAACCCAAAAGTATCAAGTTTGAATACAGGTTGAAGTGAATAGATGGGTACCTAACTCACGTTAGGGAAAGTAAAGGCAGCTGGGTATGGTGCTGACCACACTATCCCTTTATATGCCAAGGTCACAGAAACAGGTGACTATCAGGTTTAAAAAGGGAACCTTTACTTTTTGTTTGAATTAACTAAAAAGGAACCTTTACTTTTTGTTTGAATTAATTAAAATGGAACCTTTACTTTCTGTTTCAATCAATTAAAAGGTAGACTTTACTTTCTGTTTCAATCAATTAATAGGTAGACTTTACTTTCTGTTTCAATCAATTAATAGGTAACCTTTACTTACACCTGCAGTAGATTTCCTCCTCTCTTACAGACAGACGGTTGGAGTCCAAACTGACACCACAGGCGTTGCAGCGAAAACATCTCTTGTGGAAATACTGTTAATAAAACAATTCAAATAGTCAAATAATTTTCTTTTATGCAAAGGTCTCCAGGCAGGCAGGACATCAGTTCAGGCTACTAAAATTTCAAATACGCTACAAGCACTTGAAGACAGACATTACAGTAATTCACAAACAGATATTTACAACAGATCCTTAAGATAAGATTGCCAGACAAAATTTCAAATGAAGACCTGTGGCAAACCACAAGGAGACAGACAATAGGCTTGGAGATATTAAAGCCTGCATTTGGAGATGGATTGCAAGACAAGCGTTAGACTGGAATCCCCAGGGGAAGAGGAAAGTAGGCCGACCAGGGCGATGCTGGAGAAGGACGATGGAAGAAGAGGCTAGGGTTGCCAGGATGTGTGGGTGCAAACAAAGAGAGCTGCCCAAAGCTTAATCCTGAGGAGAGGTGTGGCTAGCCCTTAGCTCCTGAGGAGCCAGAAAGGAATAAGAAAGAGACAAGGCACTTAATTATTCTTTATAAAGACCACTTACTTTCCCACCCCCTGTGCAGCGTTCTGCCATGTAAACCACCTTCCCACATCGCTGACAGACATCAGATCCAGCTGGGGCCTTAGACGATCTAAAAAATAATAATAATTTCTTTAATCTAAATGCTTAATCATAGCCCACATAAAAAAAATTTAATTTAAGTCACATAAAACTAATAACTGAAAAAAAAAAACAGAGATAAATATATATTTAGTTTTCAAATCCTTGTTTGAATAATATCAAGATTAAGCTATTTCAGTATGACATGTAGAAATACAAAAAATTTAGAATAATTAATGACAACAATTAGTCATTTATTTTCTATGCTTTTTAAATAGACATCTGTTAAAACAACTAAAGACTATTTTATAAGTCTTGTGGATTCTACTTACTCTACTTCTACTGCAGTTCCGGGCACAGAACTATTGGGTCCAAAGTTTCTTCTATAGCAAGTGTTACAATAGATGTCGTCCTCATGATCATTACAGTTTGTGCTATCTAGTACTTTTCCACAAGGCTCTGCAATAAGATTTTATTGTGTTGTGTTACTTGAAATAGACTATTTTCAAACCAGCTATGAATGAAAAAATTATTTTCTATAGGCCTAAGCGTTGCATCTTGTAAGACACTAACAATATAAACTCTGCGCTGTGGTGTTACCTAAAGAAAATGTGCCTGGCTGGCAGAAAGGTACAAGCTTTACTTACTGCATTTAAGACACTGTTTATGATACTTCCTGCCCATGGCACGGATCTCTTCAGCAAAGTACACATTTTGACTGCACTTTGGGCACTTTTCTGATCCACCCAGAACTGGAGGCATGGTCTGTAATCAAAAGGATAGATTAAATATTTTAGTACTAAAAAATGTTTTAAATATTTTGGTACTAGATCTAAATGCCAAATCTTATGAATACTACTGATAATACTAATAGTACTATTACTAGGCTATATTATAGTATTATAGTAATACTTAGTATAATCCCTGACCTTAACCGCCTTAACCCCAGATTTTCCTATTGTAACTTGTTATCTGCATGTCTTGGTAAAGAAATCAGTTCTAGAATCTAGATCTAAAATTCTATGCCATAACTTATTAGGCCTAACTATTTAAATAATATTTATTAATAACAATGGTTTAGGCCCTATTACTTTTTATTAGTATAAGTTTTTCATAATATTTATATTTTATATAGATCTAGAAAAAAAAGATCTAGATCTAGAGTCTAGATCTAGTTACTAGATCTAGATCTAGTTAATAATATAGCCTAAGTCTAATTCCTAAGTAATAAGTAAGTCCTAAGTTTATTTATAACAGATAACAGAACTGATGGTGGTGTAGAGTGTTTTCAGTACTATTCATTCAGGCATTTAGATTAGCACTAGTCTAGACTCCGACCTAGAGTCTAGAGAATTGAGATCTAGACTTATTCTAGATCTAGGATCTAGCTAGACTCTTAGGACTCTAGTTCTAGACTTTTACTTTACTCAACTCTACTGAAACATTACTCAGTACAGACAGTACAGAGTCAGTGCTCTCACTCATTACTGCTTCGTTTGTACTGTTAGACTTAGATCTAGATCTAGATTCTAGAAATCTAGATCTAGATCTAGTAGACGACTAGAATCTAGAAATTTTATTCTAGATTAGATAATATTAGAATTAGATAGATCTAGAATCTAGATAGATCTAGATCTATATACTATATATTCTAAGATCTTATAGATCTAGATGTAAATAATAAATAATACATGTTGATTGTTACCTCTTGTCTTATTCTCTTGATCTGAAGTAGCCTAGATCTACGTCTAGATTAGATCTGATCTAGATTTATGTGGGTTAAAATGAAAAATGTAAAAAGAATGTTGTTTTGCTGACAAGGATGGGCGCGGCAGGTGCGTCGTTTGCTGATCAATGTTACTTTCTGTTTGAATCTATTTATTTTGCACACGGCACTCCGAATTATTTTTTCAGTTATCTCCCTTATAACGCAGATTCTCTAGCAAGCAGTGATTCATTATTTAAAATTGAAAATGAAGTGCAGACAATGAACTGTGTGGTATTCTCTATTTACTTACTAGACTTCTAGACAAGCGTATATTTTTCTTTGTGATTGAAGAACATGTGACTCCCATGCGCATGCTTTATTTAATATCTAATTATTGAATAAATTTGTGTGTACAGAAAAACCAATGCTCCAAATATTTTGTTCTGCTTCATTCTTGGGGGAGGGAAGGTTGGGATGGTGGATTTGCTATATTATTTGGGGGTGCTGGTTCATGAATTATGTGAGGTTATATGGGCTGCTGTGGTGGATTAAACATTTTATATGTGCATGGTCACTATCCAGAAGGGTGTCAAACACCAAGCTCTGATGATGTCACAATAAGGCATCTATAATAGAAGCACAAGGTTATTTGTAGTAAACTAATATAACTTGCTAATGTCAGCATTAACCCTACTTTTAACTCAAACCCTAACCCATTTCCAACCATGGCCCTAACCCTAATAAGCACAAGTGTAATTTTTTTAAAAGTACCCCTATCAAACCTGATGGTCTTTGTGGCAGGTGAAGTAGAATTCACCTGTTTCTGTGACCTCAGCATAATTATATCATAACACTACTAACAAATAAAAAAAAATAAAAAGATTCATAGACCTAGTGATCCATCAGGCAGAGGATGTAGAGGTCATATTTTCATGTTTCTTGACCTCGGCATATGAAAAGATGTCAACACTATCAACATCCGCCTTTACTTTCCCTGAGTTAGGTACTCATCAGATCTGGGTGGAGTCAGGGAGGCTTAACTGACTTAAACCAGATTCGAACTCAAGATTTCTGGGAAGCAGTCAAGTGCTCTACTACTAGGCCACACTGTCCCATAACAAATTGCATCCTAACACTTATTTTCAGAAGAGTATAATGCTGTACACCAGTAACACCTATACCGCCCAGAAGGTTTTGTTTAAGTTGTGTTTCTAGTTTTGAGGACATTTAATCTTCCCAGATATAAGGAAGAGCTCAGGGTGTCTAAAGAGAATTGTGCTGAGACCACGGACTTTGGGTAGCTGCATAAGTGTGAACAAAATTATCAACCTCTTGGTACATGAAACAAGATCAACTAGTTACTTTAAAGATACTAAGACCGAAAAGTTTTTTCAAATGCTATTTTAACAGCAACAAAGTGTACTAAAAAAATTCTCGCAAATTTATTTTCAATGACACACAAAGATTTAAGATTTTACAAATCTTTTTTTTTAAACAAATATTTGTCATTATCAAAGAAGTGTTAAATGGAAATCAAAGCCCTTAACATGTAAATGTTCCTGATGAATATTTCTACAAATTACTTACATGCTACTAAGTAACATCCAATCTTCAAACATTCTGACCTTTATACAAAAAAGCTGCTGTTAATGTGGCTTATCAGTTTCAATCAAACCACATTAATTTCTTATTAAGAGATGTGTATAACACTTTGCTTACATCTCAATACATTGATTATAATTCATATACAATTGTGCCTATGCTTACTTTGAATAGCAAAAATGGTGGGCGCAATATGAATGAAATAAAACATTTCTAGGAATTAATTTTTACAAAAAAAATTTTTATAACTGATTAGATGTGTTTATTTTACAGTAAACTGACAAAGCAAATAAGAACAGTGCTTAATGCTAAAGTAAAAAGTGAAATATAATTGCTGTATAATGAAACATTGGATAAAATGCTTTTCAGTTTCTAGTTCTAAAATGCCTTGAAAATTTTTTTATTTTCTTTAAGAATCAGCTTAAATTAGTTCAACCTACAGGCATTGCCTATCCACAGGATAATTAATTTTATGAAATTGATAATAATTTGATGAAACAAATTAGACATAACAGAGCACATAGATAATCTTGTAAGGGGGAAAACATTCAAAAATTAAAATAACAATATATCAGCTAAGCATATTTTTTTAAAAATAATTTTGAACAATGAACTGAATTAAAGTAATTCAAAAGAAAAGTGTTTCTTAAGTTTTATAAAATTACCTTGAGCTCTTCCAAGTCTTAAAAAATAATTTCTTTTTTAAAAGCACTGATATTATTTTAAGTAATTACTGCATTTGTAAATGTAAAGAAACAACAACTTGAAAAAGGTAATTTATTTTATAGTCCCTACTTCCCAAATGAAAATACAGTAAATATACACAGTTAATACACAAATAAGTAGCTGTGGAACCCAAATTTAAGTATGGAAGACACATTAAATTAATAAAAGAAAAGCACAATAGTTTGAATAGTAATAAGAATCACAATATTGTTTCAACTTATAGGAAAATAGATCAGCTACCATAAAAACACTACTTAAAAAATATTTAACAAACCTGCAATGGAAAAATGAAATGTTTTTATGAACACAGAATTTAATAACAGTAAAGTATTTCTTATTTATTTAATAATCATCAGAGTTAGTAATTACATGGAAAAATAGTTGTACACAATCTTTCAATCCAACCTTAAACTTGAGTGCAGTATTCAAAAATAAAATAGAAGTTTACTACAAATATAAATTACATCCTTGTTTACCTGTTTATCCATTAACACACTTTATATGTTACAGCAGTATAATTAGTGTGAGCTTTATTTAACTGTTTAATAATTTTATACACCAAAGCTTTTTAGGAAGTAAATAGGTTTTTAATTTTTTAATCAAATTTTTTTACAGCACAATTTTATAATAAATTTTTATAATTTTTTCAATTGAAGTTGCAATTTAAGATGACAATAATTCATTAAATTTTTTTTTCAATGTCCGTCAGAATTTGTTTATAAATAAAATTTTAAGAAGCAAACTTGTGAGAAGTTGGCTATTATTTGAAAGAATGAAAGAATTTTATTTATTTTTTGTCTTAAATTACTTCTATTTGGTCAAATCGCCGATAATAATTTGTCAAGGTATACTGGTGTTATCATAAAATTGCATTTAAATCTGTTTTTTAATGTCTTTTACTATCCTTTTTTTTTAAAGTAGGATGTTGATTTTTATTGGATCTATTATATTAAGAGGTCCTATGTTTTCTAATACTAATGAGCTATCCCTCAAAGTCATCCAATTTGATAAATAAATACAGTAAATGAAACAATACAAATTCCTGTAAGTTAACAGAAAAATTTAGAAGTACAAGTAATGTAACACAAACCAAAAACATGAACCTACATGAGCCTAACAATTTATTAACTTTAAAAAAAACCTAGTGTTAGATATTATTAATGAATGAACGAGCATGTGTTTACACTAGCATTTTCATTAGTGCTATTAGCTGCTACAGGCCTAGCTTAAAACTTGAAACTGTCCACATGCTCCTTGTGACATTTCTTTATTAAGATCATGGAATTTCTGGAATAAAAAAATGTCAATAAAATTGTTAAACATTTATCAACACTAATACAACCCTAAAGTATAGCAATTTTTTATATTTTTTTTTTTAAAATAGGCTATTTCATAATATAATAATTAGCCAAGCCTTCTCTGATAACCCTATAATTACATAAGAACCTAAGACAATGTGTTAACACTACAGTTTAAGTATTACAATAAGTACAGTTAAAAGGTTGCTTATGTTTTCTTCATGAAATTATACTTAAACCAGTAACTATTTTTTTAATGTCAGAAATAATATGAGGATCTGAAAGAATAAGCAGAAAGAACAGACAAAATATTATCATTGTCAAATTAATGCTTGCTTTGGGATATGTAAAAAGCTGGATTCGTATAGAACCTAAATATAGAGACAACTACATATTCATGTAAAACTTAAAAGTATTGAGTGTCCAACATTACCTTGCATATTATTAGACGACTAAAAGTTCAGATATCTTTCCTGGTCACGGGGTGAATCCCAGTTGATGTAACAACAAAAACAGCGGCTTGGTTGACCTGTGAGGAACCGTCTTCTCCTTCATACCTCATTGTCAAGCTAGACGGGTCCTCGTCATTGGCACAAGTTTCTTCACTGGTAACCACAGTGTAGTGTGTTTGATCTACGTAGCCCACATCAGGCAAATGTCTACCTGAAGCCTCCACAGAAGATGCTTGGTGTTCCTCAAAACTTATAGCATTGGAGTCCACAATCTCTTGTAATGAAACTGAAGTTATGGCAAACTCATCCGTTTCTTGGTACAGGTCAGACCCTTGCCCTGAGTACTTGTTTGTGGTTCCTTCCTGTATCTTCTCACCATAGGCATGCTGGGAGGAAGAATCAACTCCATCTTTGTAACTTCCACCGTCAATATTTTCTACAGTGATCTGGTTATTCTGCCAGCTTGTCTCTGCAGCGTTAGGTCTCTGTGCCCCGTTAGAATCACTCATGTGTGCATCAGTTACATGATCAGCCTCTCTCATTTCTACTGCATAATGCTGAGGAATGCCAGACTGCTCACCTTCACCACCTTGTTCATCACTAGTTGCTTCTCCTCTGCTGTCAACAACTATATAATGCCCAGTACTTGAGTTGTATATATGTTCAAGCTTAGATCTGTCACCCTCTTTCAAACCAGAATTAGACTGCTGAAGAATTCTATGGTTAGTGGAATGACCGGTGCTGTCTGATGGCTCAGAGTATTGATAAATATGACCCATTTTCTGATCAGTGTTAGTTTCTTCTTTGATGCTCTCGTAGCTTGTAGAGCAGGTAATGGTCTGCTGGTCGCTTACGTCGTTTGAGAGTGAGGAGTTGGCATTGTTATCTGGTGCTTCTGTGTACTCGTACTCGTACATTAACTCAGGCTGTGAAGTGATGGTGTAGTGACGGCTTGGCCCTGCTTGTGAACTGCTGTAGGCGTAGCTTTCAACAGCCTGGTTATCTGCATGCCGGGTGACCTCAAATGATTTTCGGCTGCTTCTAAAACTTCTATACCCTGCGAGCTGGGCGAGGGTGTTGGCTGCGTCTTCCGCCGTAGGCTGCTCTTCATCTTCTTTGCTTTTCAATCCATCATTTGATGATGTCGTTGTCTCGTAAGTAATTTCTGTTGTGTAGGAAGACTCTGCAGCTTCCTGTTTACATCGCAGCTCGTCAGACCTTGTCTTATCAAAAACAATTCCCTGTTGAGACAGTTGGGTTAACAGATGTGCTAATGAGAGTTCGCCTCTTTCTGTGTTTAAATCTAGATTTTCTACCTCAATCACAGTTTCCCCTTGATCGTTCACATATATATTGGTGGGTGTAATAGTATCTGATGAATTATTATCATTACTGTAACTAACTGTTGAGGTATCATAACTGCATTCAACATCTTGCTCCGACTGAACCTCCATGCTTACAGCATTGTGTTGTGAGTGGGGAGGCTGGTATGGAGGGAACTTTTGTGCTTCAATCTGTGGCTGGCGATTCTGGTGCCACGGTCTCTGGGATACGGGGAGAGCATCTATAAATACAGGGACTGAGTGTTTAGGATGGGGAACATGTGATGTGATGATTTTACTATTGCTACAAGGATACTTCACATGCAGTCTTATTTCTTCCATAGATCCAAACTTCTCATGACAAATAAAACAGGTAAAGGATTCAGGATCTTGAGGGT
This sequence comes from Physella acuta, assembly GCF_028476545.2. Classification (NCBI taxonomy): domain Eukaryota; kingdom Metazoa; phylum Mollusca; class Gastropoda; family Physidae; genus Physella; species Physella acuta. Next base: position 66,393 of record NW_026732709.1, on the reverse strand, counting down.
TAACAGTTTCAATATGACCACCAGTTGGAGTCTGTATTGTACTGCTGTTAGACGTCAACTCAGACATCTGTATACTCTGTTCTAGCCTTGCTTCAACTGGGTTGAGTACAGATGTGTTCTGCAAAGCTTTTGCTTCGAGTTCACGCCGCCGTATAAAATTATCAACGACTCCATAGCGGCAGGATCTACTGTGGCGCCATCTTGTAATGGCATCCTCAAAAACAGTCATGCAGTGGCGGCACCAGAAACGTTTTGCTGATGGAAGGCTGAGTAAATGGCAGGGATGATTGGTTAATTCTTTGTCTTTAGGCATGTCTTTAGGCATGTCTTTAGGCATGTTTTTCTGTCAAATTTTAAAAAAAAATAACTTCAATCAAATAATTCTTTGATTTTGGGGTTGTCAATAAATGACTATATGCTCATCTATTTTAGGTTCAGATTCTTGGCAATAATAATGGCCTATGATTGTGAGGGGTCAAGATTTTGAATAAATTAGCATGATGTCCATTATGGATAAACCCCTTAGATAATATGCAAACATTTTTAATGTTTCATTTATGTTTTGTTATAATACTTTTTTCTTTTGAACAAATTCTTATCAATCAAACATTTGACTACAATTAAGATAATCAAGATATAGGCCTACCTTGCAGATTAAATAGTAAAATAAGAATGTCTAATTTCAGTATTAATAGGTAAACAAAGAACAGCATCAGGTAAAGGTTAAGAAATAGATTTAAAATTTAATTTTGGCCTATAGACCTGTAAAAACAATATTTAAAATAGTGCTGTTTCTATGATGTGAGGTGCAGGTTCTGAATTGTCTGTTGCATGAATAGGGTCTACCTAATAAAATAAAATAAGAACTTCTGCCCAACTGTACTTGAGCAACACAGTTTAAATTGGAAATTTTTTTAGACCATTATTAAATAGCATTAAAGATATATCCCTAACCAAATTCTGCCTTTAAAAAAAACATGTTGATTTCATTATATGGGAGTAGCCTATAAAATATCAATTGAATCTAGGTACTCGTGTAGGGTCTACTTTAAAAATATTAAAATTTTCATGAATGTGTTTTATTAGTTTATAATCCTCATTTAGAATTTTAACTTGAAAATGAAATATTAGGCCTAAATTTTAATTTAGTTTAATTTAAGCCTACTTATCCCTTATTTCATTATATGGGAGTAGCCTATAAAATATCAATTGAATCTAGGTACTCGTGTAGGGTCTACTTTAAAAATATTAAAATTTTCATGAATGTGTTTTATTAGTTTATAATCCTCATTTAGAATTTTAACTTGAAAATGAAATATTAGGCCTAAATTTTAATTTAGTTTAATTTAAGCCTACTTCCCTTATTTCTACAAACAGATGGTCCAAACTCTCTAACAGACAGTCCAACTCTCACGTTTCATATGAGGTGAATTGGCCAAGATCTACTATTTTAATTTAATTTTTAATCAAATTATATATTCACAAAATTAGGCACTTGTAACTCTATTAACTTATAGAATAGATCTAGACTCTTTCTTATTCTTAAGAATAAAAATATCCCAATTTCTTATGTTTATTGTTGGGAGGGGGGGGGGGGGGGGGGGCTTCAAAATAATCTAGATCTACTAGAGTCTAGACTCTAGCTAGACTCTAGTACTCTAGAAGATCTAGATCTAGATTATTTTGAAGCCCCCCCCCCCCTCTCAACAATAAACATAAGAAATTGGGATATTTGTATTCTAGACTAGAGTCTAGACTCTAGAGTGAGTAGAGTCACTAGAGTAAGAGTAGAGATATGATTGAAAATAAATAAACTAAGGCTACTTTTATAAATTTCTAAAATGGTTACTAGATCTAGATCTAAATCTGGTCTAGATTCTATATCCAAATTAGTAATTACTAGATCATCTAGATCTAGATCTAAGTTTTACTTAAAAGTTAAAACAAACTCAGAAACTAAAAAAAAACGAGGCGTGAGGAGTGACACTGGTCACTCATCACTCGACGTTTGGATGAAGTATGCATACGCTGAGACAGGAATTGGAATGAATTATGTAGCAGCAAGGGCTTCCTTCATCCGATCATTGTGAAGTGGTGGTAAATGAAACAATACTCAAATTAGAAAACAGATTGGCGTAGTATATTAATATTTCAGCTTCGGTTGTGTTGTCAAAGCAGAACTCGAAAATCCAGAGTAGCCTGCCTCTAGCTTGAGAAGTGCAATATTTTCCAATGAAAAAAAGAGTGGTCTCCCCGATTGACCGCTAAAAAATTCTACGCTTTTAGTATTGGTCCCCCGCTAATAAATATTCTTTTTTTTACTTCGAATGTCCCAATAAGCAAAAATAAACAACAATTAATTTTCTCATGTTACATTTATATAATTGTTATTAATGCATTTATAATTTTTATCTGAGTAAAAATCAATGGGCGTCGCTGCAATCGGGTTATACAAGGGACATTATAACATCGCCATCCGGGCGGTATTTTCGTCCCATGTCATTTCGACACACGCCTGCCAATTTAATAAACACGCAATTTTTTAAAAAAAATTAATATAAAATAAACGTACTACTGAAGTTAGGTCTAAATTTTTTATGAACTTATATTAGATCTAGTAGTAATGTAATGTGAATTAAGACTACTTTTAACCGGTCACAATTAAAAAAAAACTATGCTTTTTAAACAGAAAGCATGTGATAATGAATACGAAACGTCCATATATAAAGCAACCAGTGGCGTCGGCGTCGCTAGGTCGGATGTCACCCGGTGCGGCACTTCGTGGTGTCACCCCCTAATAAACAAAGAATATATATACTTATATATATATATATATATATATATATATATATATATATATATATATGTATATATATCTGTCTGCTTACCAGAGTTTCTTCCAGGCATCTCTTTGGGGGGCTTGGCCCCCCCGAAAATTTTTTACTGCCCCTCCGAACGAAATGAAATTTATAATTTATATAGAAAATATATACTTTTAACAGTGTCCGCCCCCCCGAAGAAAGTCTACCGCCCCCCGAAAATTTCAAGTGCCCCCCCCCCGGAGAAAAAAGTCTGAAAGAAACACTGCTGCTCACATAGGCCTATAATTTAAATACATGCAATGCATGTTTAAGCTTTAATCACTGCAGACTTAATAATAACGATGAATATTATTTAGTCTGTTAATAATACAGCTGGATGTACTGTTGTTTTATCTAAATTTATAAAATTTACGGCATGGTGTAACCCCATCCCCCTTGTGGTAATTGTTGATTTGTTCTTAAAAGACTCTTAAAATTTAACTTTAATTAATGGAGCAGGCAAAAAAAGTATTTTTCATCTGTACATTTTGCAATTTTTTTGCCTTGGTGTTACCCCCTTAAATAGTGTCACCCAGTGCGGTCCGCACCCCCTGCCCCGCCCTCGCTACGCCTCTGAAAGCAACCACGTTTTATTTCATCGCATCCGCCACTCATTGTTCTAATAAGCTAGACTAGACTTGGCCACCACTTTCTAAATTAAAGTTTCAACCCCCCCCCCCCCCCATGTGGGTTACATCATAAAAGCCTGACACCCACCACTTAAGTGATTACCTGTCATTTATAGTTGACCCCCTATAATCTAATCTTGCCCATATTAAAAAAAAATCCACTAGTGTTGTTGCAGACAGTTGAAGTAAAACTATGACAGCCTATTCATATTCAAATTTAATAAGTTGAAAATGGTTTCTGGATATCAAGAAAGGCGTGGCACCCTGCATTGCTTCACTAGTGATGCCGCTGGCCAGAGTATCCCAGTTTAGGTATTTTCCTGTTATTGCCCTTTAAACAAAAAGGTTTATATTACAAATTTTAATTAAGAAAATTAAGCCTTTATTGCTATTTATAATATAATAAAACAACTTTCAGTGTAATTTTATTTAATGCCACATTAATATGTACATATAAATTATGAAAATAAAAAAATTGATTTTTCATGTAAGTAGTAATGTAACAAATAAAAGGAATGTTACTAGTGTGCCATACAATTTTTTTTTTACAGTATTTTATTCATTAGAATCTACATTCTTTAATTACAATGTGTAGATGCGAAGGTTTTTTTAACTGCATAAAATTTTGACTGCAAGTCAAAACCAGTTACAAAACTCAAGATAAAACAAAACTTAAAACTGTTTTTAAAAGAACCTAAAGCTAATGTTTACTACACAAAAGGCTTGCTAGGTGCTTATTATACAATAATTAAAATGAAGACACATTTTTACTAAAATGTTAACATTAATGATAAATGTTGATTAACCATTTGAAAAATGTACACTTATAGTTTAACTAGAAACTACTGGACACAATACCCATTAGGCTGTGGAAGCTGCAGAAACTGAACTTCTTCTTCTGCTCTGTAGACTGTAAAGTGTACTTAAAATTTGAAATTCTTTGGAAGTTATGAGAATACGGATTTTTGTAATTAATGTAATACCCAATTAAATATAAAAAAAAACAAAAGAAACAGCTGTAATAATAACTGTCCATCCCCCAAGTGAATTGGCTGTTTAGACAAATAATAATTTAGGGGTAAGTGGAGTGATTTATGGGAAATAGAATTAAAAATAATTGTTTTGATTAATGTTAGCTGTCTACAGCTGAATGGAAAATGATAAAAATATTTTTAATGCCAACCAAATGTTAGGTTAAATATAACTGGAAGATTGCTCTGGTTTGGCAGTATGATAATAAATCTTTGTGGCTCACTTTAACAGTACTGCTTTGTATTGGCTTTTAGAAACACAATCTCAATTGATGTCATACTTTATAATACATTTTCATTGCCATAATTCTCAAGATAGTCAACATTTTTCATAAGTAAAACATAAACCAATATTGATACATGAAAATATTTTTTTTTTAAAAACACTAAACTAATGAAATCAGATAATCTTCTGTGGGTAGAAGTTTTCCTTTGGTCACACAATCCTCCAACCAACTGGGTGTAATCACACGACACTGAAAGCTTTTTATCACATCATTCAGCTCCTGCAATATAACCTCAGGTTTAATCAACAAGGAAGTGAACAGGCAATATTATTAACATTTCTAAACTAGATTTAGACTAGTTTTCAAATGTGTAATTAATGAGTGTAAAATTTATCGCTTATAAGAATGTGGGGATGGCGTGGCCTAGCGCTAGACTGCTAACCCATAAGTCACGAGTTGAAATCCGGGTTCAAGTCAGTAGAACGTCCCAGCTATGATGGGTACCTAACTCATGTTAGGGAAAAAAAGATGGCTGGACATAGTGCTGACCACACTATCCTTTATTATGCCAAGGTCTTTGAAACTGTTGAACTCTACTTTACTTGCCTTATGTGTCTTGGAGTTAAATGGGAAAAGATATTGAGAATAAGAATGTCGATATCTATAGTATTAATTTAGAATAAGTCGCAAACAGATCCTACCAGTTTATTGCTGTCGGGGGAACATATCAAATGTGTGACAGATATGTTCATTGATTTTTCCAAATCTCCATCATAAGTACGAACATTAAGGAAAGCACTTGAATTATTACAACACAATTAAAATTTAATTAGGCAACTGGAATCTGACTTTTTTATTTATACTTACAGTATTTATAAATTGAACATGTTTTTCTGACAAATAGCCAGTTAAATAGACAACTTATAGAAAAGTAAATTATGACAAATTGAAATATGACAAATTTACTAGTAGTTAGAGAGGACAAGAAGAAAAAAATGTGAAAGTAAAAAAAAATGAGATACAAATTTGTTGAGAAAAGGATATGCTAATATATATCTAGTAAGCTTCTTTTTTATATCCTCTGGAATATTGTGAAAGTAGACTGCAATGCCAGAAAACAGTGAAGGCAGGTTTGAGCCTGTGTTAGTTTTAGCTTTTTTCCCAGGAATGTCTGGTGTGTTAGAACTGCTCTGAATTGAAGCTGAAGTAGATGGCAAATTTGCCTGATTTCCCTTATAAACTGAAAATATAGAGGAAATCAAAAATATTACAGGAATTGAATTGAATTAATTTACTACATGACACATATCTTAGTAACAAATACATTTTTAAATTTTTTATTACATATTTAAATGAACAGGTAGATAGTTTATTTTACTATACTAAATTACTGACCATTTTTTGGATTGTTTCCAGTTCCACGAAACTTTCTTTTGACTCCATGTTTTCTAGGGAAATAGTAGCTGACCAAAATTAAGGCACAACAAATAACAGAGAAATAGTGCTTTATTAATTATACCCTCATTTTAATACATAGCAGATAATACAGACAGCTAAACCCTTAGTAAAAATATGTATAGTTTTTCAAATTCTAAAACACTTGTGCTTTAAAAAACTTAAATATGTGTTAAAATCACATTTAACTCATTAAAAAAGTTCCCTTTTTTAATTGCTTTTGTTTATTAAAGAAACAGATTCAAATAAGAGTTAATAACGCAAGAACAAGTCATGAAAATTAAAATAAAGGATACATGTAAGTTGGAATGCCCTTGATAGACAGATGTTTCTGTATTAATCTTTCTGTACCGTACCAATTAAATCCTGGGGTGTCATGACCAATACGAGGTAGATGGACACTTGCTAGAAATAAAATGCATTATATTTTGGCTTTACAAGTTGGCAACATGCACTTTAAATGACAACTGATGACCAGATTTTTTACAAAATACATATCAATTTATAATGAACAAAGGTTATAAAAAAGTTTTTAAAAATAAAATTCAAAATAAAAATCCAAACAATTATCTAAATTTAAAACTGTTTATATTGGCGCCCATCAATTTATCCGTAAAATATATTTTGTTTTACCATTTTTTTCTTTAGCAACTTTGTATACTTTTTTCAATCCAGTTTCGAGGGCAGACATTTTAATTCCTGATAACACATTGGAGCGTTTATCTCTATGTTGGGCTACTATAAGTGCAAGCTGAAATTTAGTGCAAAAAACTTTAATTTCTACACACATTTTTGAGGATCACAAATAATTGAAAATTACAGCATATGACACTAATATTATATACAGTATTCTACAAACTTTTCAAGAAGTTCAATCTAGATGAAGTAGCATACAATGCTCCCTCTAAAGATAGATGTTAATATAAATAAATTTTAAATATATAACTTAAAATTAAATTTATGCTGAGAATCAAAAAGTTGTAACCTCACAATAATTAAACTAGTTTTATACCACAAGGATAATGTTAAATGGTTATGAAATAAGCTTACAAAATTATTTCCCTCTTCTCTGCTCTCAATGTCATCAATAGGAATTAAATGGCAATTGCCTAAAGACAAATCTGTTTTTTTTAAAGAAAAAAAAACACAGAAATAAATAAAATATAGAACAAAATATGCATCAAATGAAATCAAACTAACTAACAGAGAAAAAATACAATTATTGGCTACCAGAAAATTTTATAACATTTATTTTTGTTTTGCTTTTCACCTTTCATTCGTCCGGCTAATTCATATTCAGTTTCGGGTTGTGCAGAAAGGGCAGACAATGCTGAGAATAGACCGCCTTTACCCCAGCTACCAGAGTCATCTATTTAAAATTAAAATCTTTAAAAAATATTTCGCCAGCAAAACACACAAGATCATGAACATGTCTAAAATTTTTAAAAAATGTTAATTTAGTCATACTAGCTATTTTAAATTATATTTAAAAGCTAAGCAAAATGTTAAATTCAACTTTTTAATAAAAAGTTGCCCAAAACCCCAAGTCATACTCTTGAAAAGATGTTTTACCTGCGCAGAAAACAATGATGTTATCATTAGTTCCAGCATCCACAGGATGTGTAACATCGCCACTGACATATTTTATAGCAATCTTTCTATGGTGCCGTTGCTCACTGCTTGTGTTCTCCTCTTCACTCTCATCACTCTCAATATTTACTTCCTGTTCACTTTCTTCATCACTTTCTCCATCTAAATTTATATTTGTGGATGTGTACTTGTTGGCCTTCCACAATTCTTCCCTAAAATAATTTTAAATTAAATATTAATCACAATTAACAAAAAAAATTTAAAAAAAAAATGAATTAAAACAACTCACAGAAGAGTCGTGGATATATCAAAACTGTCATCAAAAGCTCATACAAGAATAGTGGATATATTAATACTGATATAATTTTAAAAATAAAATAAATAAAATTAGAAACCTCTTTTAAAGTTGAATGTTTTCTAGTTTGTAAAAACAATCTAGTATACAACAGTTTTTATAACTTCACGAGCATAGTAATTTAGTCATTCAGCATGTATGATTTGCTAACATAGTAAATAATTTGCTACATAAACAAAGAAATATTAAATTACAAAATCATTATTTTTTCTTTTTTTGCAATGTTTCTTTTTAAACACATATTAAAATGAATCAAACAAATGAAAAGAATGTAATTATAAGTTAATGCTATATTATGTCCACTATCATTAAATTATCTACATAAAAACAACAACCTTTTCTTCTTGCGTGCTTCAGCTTTTAAGGCCTCTTGTTCTGCTACTTGCTGTGCCCTCTTCTCTGCAAGTTCTTTCCTCTAAAATATATTTTGATTTCTAGAATTTTTTTTAATAGTTGTACAACATTAAAAGAGAAATGTGTATCTGATATATTTTAATATTGTTAGACACACAGAAAATGATTTAAACAGGCATTAAATAAATATAAAGGAAGGTTTCGAACTTTGTTGATGCCAAATAGTTCTAAAATAGTTCATTAAAATATATATGTATATATTATGACAGAGAAACTAATTAACCTTTCAATAAAATACATTTCCCGTTTAAGAAATAAACATGCTTTAATCTATATCAATACTAATCAAAAGATATGATCCATAAACAATAATACCTTGCGGTTTCTTTCTTCTAGCTCTTCAGGTGATAATTTTTTTCTTGTTTTTCTTTCTGGTAAAAATGACAATTGGGAAGATAACCCTGTACTTCTGAGTGATCTATCTTTGTCCTCATTGTTAGCTTGCAATTCTTTTTCAGCTGTAAAGTAATTCACATTATAGATGCATAATTAGAGTTAAAATAAATTTAGTCATGCATAAAACATTCAATTTCATGAAGAAAATGTTTATGTTATTTTGATACTGTTTAGGATGTATTATTCAAATCATGACGTGTATAACTGTAGCTTGGCACATACTACAATTTCAGGATGTGGTGATTTGAAAGGTTTCTGGTTTAAAATAGAGGTTTTTGTCAGGGTAAGAAATGGGTTTTTTAGGATGTTCACTAGCCCATCAAGCCTACTCAGGACCAACTTTGATAAGATGTATGTAACTGTGATGTTGACAGACATTTTATTTTATCTGTCCAATATGGAAATGGTTAAAGGTCTGAATGACGGAGTGGCCTAGCGATAGAGAGCTCGACTTCTAACCCGTAAGTCTCGAATTCGAATCCGGGTTCAAGTCGGTAGACCGTCCTTGAGTCCACCCAGCTCTGATGTGTACCTAACTTATGTTAGGGTAAGTAAAGGCGGCTGGGCATAGTACTAACCACACTATCCCTTCATATGCCGAGGTCACAGAAACAAGTGAAATCTACTTCACTTGCCCCATAAACCGTCTGGTTTGAAAGGGAACTTTACTTTACTAAAGGTCTGAATGAAAATAATTAAGTAAATGGATAAGAATTTCTCTCACCAAGAATCAACTTCTCAAAGGCATCAATATCAGCAGCAGAAGGCTCTTTAGAGTAATCTTTCCCTTCAAACACATACATACTAACTGGTTCAGTATTTTCATCTGTTTCTTCCTTCTAATAAAACATGTAATATATATATATAATTGTTTTTTAATATCTCTCAAAAAATTGTTTGCCAGAAAAATCTATGTTTTAAATATTTTTACTTTTAAACACCTGCTTGCATCCCTTTCCCCTCAACAAGTTTTAAGCCTGATAGTATAAATCATGCAAGCACAAAAGCCAATACCTTTTCTTCTGTTGACTCCACCAAGCTGCTCTTTGCGACAACCCAATGCCCATTTTTTGAACTTCCAAGAATTATTTCAAAATCTACAGGTTCATCAAGATTGGTATCAGTAAGAAGCTCATCTATACCAAACTTCAGGATGTCTTGTAGCTAAATGAAACAACAGTATTACATCTAAAAATGCACATTTTAATCATAACGAAATCATAACGACACTACATGCTCACTGTAGCTAATTAATCGTCTATATGTGTTGTGATAGTATTCTTAATGCATTGATAATTCACTATATTTAATTAAAATTCCTATAGTAATGACAGATGTTTCAACTGCTAACCAAAAAGTCTAGAGTTTAGATCCTGGGATCGAGTTCTGTAAGAAGTCTATGAGTCCACCCTGACTCATGTTAGGGAAAGTAAAGGTGGTTGGGCAAAGTGCTGACCACACATATGTAGGGGGGGGGGGGGGGGGCGGCGCACTGAAACAGGTGAACTCTACTTCACCTAGTAATAATTCAAGCAACAAGAACATGTTAAAGTGATTTTACTTCTGGGTTTATTAAAATTTGGAATTATTAAATAATTTAAAATACTGAGAACAAGCACAAGAAAATCTTGCAGACTTACTTGACTTGGGTTTTGAGCAATTAAATTTTGTTTTGTAAAGGGGGTGGCAAACTCGCCACTCTCTATGACTTTCTCTGTTAGTTTAAGCTTAGCCTCTGCTCTCTGTAAGATAATCTCTTCCACTGTTTTACGACCCACAAGCCGGATAACTTTCACAGGTCTAAGGATACAAGTTTGGATTTGGATGATTATTACTTTACAAATGCAAATCACCCATAATATTAACATTATATCAATATCTTCTAAAGATTGTTGTTATTTAATTGTTAAACTAATTAAAAATAATAGTTCAATGAACCAGGAATACTTTTCAACTAATTATTTCCAGACCAGAAAATATCGTGTAAAATCTTTAAAACTAGTACAAATATAAAATGTTCTTATACTGGTATGTAAACAGATATAGCTGGTAATTTAAAAAGTTAAATTTATTTCCAGTAAAATAGTCATTCTTATATTAAGAACAAGTAATTAAAAAAAGTCTAGTGACAATTTTAGCGCAATTTCCTTGTGTTATCTAAAAATAGCTCTGTCGTAGCGTAAATCAAGAGCAGGGCTAGTAAAACCATTGGTTAGTTATTAAAACGTTTTTTATTAAAAAAAATTTCAGTATTTTACATGTTTTATTTACAATAGAGTAACATGACTAAAAACCATTGCGCGCCCAGCTACCGAACGTGACGTCGCAGCCATTGAACGTGATGGCGCAGCTATTGAACGTGATGACGCATGTGGTGTGGTTGCATAAAATGCCTACTAATTCGGTCCAAATTTTAATTAATTCAAAAAAATTTTTGTGACCGAACGAAATGATATTTTTGAAAACTTTCTTCGGCAATATTGTTCTAAATTATGGCCGGAATCGATTGGTACATTTTTCAAGTCGCTAAGTGGTCTGGTTGCTGAGATATGGGCCAAAAACTGCATTTTTTCGAGGTTTTTTGGCTTTTCCGGGAAATCCATGAAAGAAACCCGGAATTTTTATGGCCTATGCTCATCCTCGTAACTTGCTTAACATAATCGCTTTTGGAACTAGTCATCGATATTGCTTCGTTGAGGAGGAGATACGACTTAAAGCTGCGGACACACATTCATACATTCATTCATCCATCCATCCATCCATTCATCCATCCAGAAATGACGGGTTAATAAACGCAATTCTCCAGAATGGAAATTGCGTTAAAAACAACTCCACCTCTCCTGGCCAATTCTGTGTGCCCTAGCAGCTGCCTGTAAATCATTCTGTGGGTTGAAGTCACTGTCACAAAAGACAACTGTATCTGCTGCAGTCAAGTTTAACCCTTGTCCACCTGAAATATTAATAAAAAGCAGATAGTATTTTGTGAAATCAATTTAACTTTCAAATTTCATAGTACCCATATTTACAACTTAAATTTTTTTTAAAAGAAATCTTTTACGTATAAGAGTTTATCAGTTATCATAATAAAAGCTCACCTGCTTTTGTACTAAGAAGGAAAACAAAAGTTTCTTCATTAGAATTGAACTTTTCAACAGCCAAAAATCTTTCTTCTCCCCTTACTGAACCGTCGAGACGTTCATAGGTGTAGCCTGAGAGCCAAAATGGTAACCAGCAATTTATACATTTGTGTAAACTAAAGAATAAATTGTTTGAGGAATTATGATATTCTAAATAATGAACTCCCATATTGTAATTTTTATAATTAAATTTATTTTATAATAATAATTATTATTTTTATAATAATATGGTATGAATAAAAATCATCAACTTATCCAAAAAAACTAATCCAAAACCACACAGGTATTTAAAAATATCATTAGACTTTAATCATGCTAGCAGTAAATGGTGATGAAAACCATTGATGCAAATGTAAATTGTCACTGTCTTTACATTTACTTAGTGAGGTTGCTAAAACAATCTGGGGTTGTTTTTTTTTAAATACTTACTGTATTTGACTCACTGTAGCTAACATTTTCAGTTATTTTGGGTAAACAGAGAAAATCAAAAATAAAAGAATGAGATGTTAATATAAACCTCCAAAAGACAACAGAAAGATCTGCTTATAAATTTGGGGCTCATATTTTTTTATTAGACAAAATGTTACCTGGTTTAAAAGGGAGTTATGCCCCTTTATTTGACAAGGTTTCTAACTTGGAAAATATAGAATTGTCAAGGGTGAAACAGTATAGACATTCTTATGAAATAGCTTGTTATTACCATTCCAACAAAATCACCTAGTCAACTGTACATACCCCTGTAGCCTAAGTAGTCCTGCAAAATGTCCAGCATTCTGGACATCTGTGAGAAGAGAAGGACCTTGTGCCCTGAATCTTTGAGAAACTCCAGTAGATGGTCAATGAGAATCAGCTTGTAGCTTGCTTCTATCAGATGTTCTCCTAACACAAAAGGCTCTGGTTCCACTCCTTTAAATTGTTTACAATATATGAATATTATTGTGAGCAATATTATCAATAAACTTAAAGAAGTACCATATATATTTTAAGCTGTGGTGTATAAAACTTTTAACCAAAGCTTGAGTCCCCACAGCTGTAAGTACCTGAAAGAAGCTAGTAAAAGCAACAATTGCTGACCACACAATTTTTTCACATGTTTAAGTAACATAAATTTCATTTCCCTATGTCATAATTTCAATTTTAAAACTGCAATTACCAGTTCAGAGGATGTTACGTCATAATTTTTATCCAATTAATTTTTGTCATAAGTATCTTGGATTGCATGTTTTAAAATAATAGTTGATTTTCATGCACATTACTATCAACCAATCTAGGATGGTGTGATCAGATAGCAATAAAATACAACTGCTAACCCAAAAGTCTTGAGTTCAGATCCCTTGCTTGAGTCCAGGGGGTAACCCTGAGTCCACCTAGCTCATGTTAAAAAAAGAAAGGCTGATTGGCATAGTGCTCACCAGACTATTCCTTCATTTGCAAAGCTCAGACACAGGTGAACTATACTTTTCCTGCCCCATGGACAACCAGATTTGAAAGGAAAAATTTACTTACCATCAAACAGATATGGATGAGCAACACATTTGCGCAGCTGCATCAAAATATTCATCAACGATGTTTGATTTGGTCTGCTATTGTTATCAAAAACACCTTAGACAAAAAAAAAGTTTTAAAATCTCCAATTTACTCATATCTTTATACAATGAAAAATTTAAAAAAAATTTTAATGAAAATTGAATCTGTATTGCAGCAACCTGAAGATTATTTACTAAATTATATACAATGACAAATTCAACCATGCTAACTTTAAACACTATTTAAAACCTAGTAGAAAAACAAATTATCAATCATCAATATATTACTTTTGTCCTTACTAATTTGTTTGTAAAAAGTCTTATAGTATACAATTATATTAACTTACTTAAATCCTTGGTAAGAATAGCTTTATACAACTTTTTCTGAATGGGAGATAATCCGTGGTATAAAACAATATCATTTTTTTCAGGTAGATCTGGGAGGACATTGGCCTTTGTTCTCCTTAAAAGATAAGGAGCTAATATCTTGTGTAGGCCACTAATATCTGTCAGTTAAAAAAAAATAGAAAGTTACAATGAATTTTTTAAATGAAAACCAAAAATTGTCACTGTCCAATCAAAAATAATATGTAAGTAAGTTTTTAGTAGTTTCAATGCAATAGCTTAACTGTGTAGTGTACTCTGTTATGGTAAAGATAATGCCTAAACCATAAAACATTTTTTTCACAATTTAACATCCTTATTAATTTTATTCAGTTGTTTTTTTTTTCTTAAAAAATAAAAACACTATTTCAGCATATTGTAATATGACAAAGATGATATGTATTTTAATACATTAATTTTACTGAACCGTTATTTAAAATTTAAAGAAAATTCAATATAAATTTTAATAGGAAATAACTTTAATATAAACTATTGTTAAATACCTTGATTCTCAGGTGAAAAGGTGTCCACAAACTTGTCTATCTTTGACAATTTGAACACTGTACTATCAACAAAACTAAGTAGGGAATACAGCTCATGTAGATTGTTCTGTAGTGGAGTTCCTGACAGCAGAATATGAATATCAATATCCCACTGTAATAAAATGTGTATCACAGTATGAATGTCAATTTATATCATACTATAATAAAATTGTTATCAAGATATGAATGTCAATGTATACCTTACTGTAATAAAATTTATACCAGAAGAATTTATAGCAAAATTACACTTATATACATAATAAATCTAGAAACATCATTTTTAATTATAACATGCTTTTTTTTTTACAAGCAGACAATGTGGGTAATACATCTCAATATCCTTTTAAGTTTTATTTTTCTCAAACTTACATCTTCCAATGTTTTGTAGAGTAATGATTCACTGTTCTTTAACCTGTGGCCTTCATCAACAATTAATACATTCCAGGAGATGGACTGAAGAAAAATGTGATCTTTCAAACATACCTGATGAATAAAGAACACGGTTATTTAAACTTAAATAAAGACTTGGCTGTAAATGAAATCTCATTATAGAGAAAAAAATAATATACTTTGCACCTTGATGTAGTTTTATACATTAATTGTTACACTTTATCAAGGTTAAAACATAATGTACCTTTTTTTATTTTTAGATTTTAGAAATATGTGGAGTAGTGTATATTAACTTGGGATTGCAGTTAATTCTATAATTTTAATTCTTTAATCATATAGAGATGGTAATATATGTCTAAATTATTTAAAATACCACTTATATTTCAGAGAGTATATGGTAAAACTTTCTAATATTAAAATATACGAGCCGACCCGCTGCGTGAATTCGACAGTACCGATGCTGCCACTAAAAATATTTGCTTAAAAACACAACCCCCCCCCCCCCCCCCCCCCGTGAAAGCAGCCTCCTCTTAGTTACCTCCTCTATGTTTAAAATCTTTCAAACAAAATTATCTGCCCCTAATAGCCGTCACCAAACCCGTCTCTATGATTGTAAAATGTAAACAGCGTGACCACAGCTCACCTGGCCATGTGAGGGGGGGTGGGGGGGTAGCGATAGAGAGGAAGAGATGGGACTGTAAGGCGCGCTTGCAGCTTGTTTTCTAAGGTCTCCCATAAGAGAATTATATATATAGATATATATATATATTGCTTTATGACTAATCAACTAAAATGACCTAGAGGTGCACAATAACTGTGGAGGAGGGTCTAATTTTTACACCCAAAATAGTAAATGCAACACAAAACATCTTTAATTAAAACCTGAACTAAAATATTACAGACAAGTGTACCTCATATGTGGTGAGAAGAATATCAAAATTATACAAGCCAGCATTTCTAGCTGGCTTTACTTTTTGTGCTATGCTGTGGCGAGTTTCTTTGTCACCAATAAGGGTTAAAACATTCAGCGAGGGGCTAAACCTTGAAAAAAAATAACTTGTAATGGTTAAACTACAGCAGTTATAATGCAATTGAAAATTTGTATTTTACCTATAGTTTTCCTACAATTGCTATGGATTTCTTAATGTGTATATTATGAACATTTATTACCTCTTAATTTCTTTTTCCCAATTCTCTAAGACAGATCTTGGGCACACAACAAGGTGTGGTTTCTTGGAGACATTTCTTCCCTTGATGATTGTTAGCATAGCAATAACCTATAAGTGGGGACATTTTAAAATCAGAAACAATTTTTTTAATTAATATCTATATTGTATTCATTTGTGTTCTATTTTTTAAGGGGAAACTGTTAAGTGAAAGTTTATTTATAATTACCTGACATGTTTTACCCAGCCCCATTTCATCACTGAGGATACAGCCATGCCCATTGTCATAACAGGATAAAAGCCATGTCACACCCTCCAGCTGATAAGGCCTTAAGGTTAAATCTAGTCAAATACACACAAAAAATGGCGTTATGAATTCTTTATAAAGGATATAACATGATCCTGTAATTGCTTATTTAATTATGCTGAGTATACACTGCCTAAGATAAAGCTATTGCAATAGAGAATATACCAGCCCAGGTCTATCCTGAAAACTGGCCAATGGGGTTCTGGTGAGACAGCCTGGGTTAATAATTCACCAGTGGATAAAAAATGAACACTTTAATACAAGCCCAATTCAAGAAGCTTGCTTGGAAGGCAACAAGACATTGGCTAGTGAAAGCCTTGATGAAAAATAACACTAAGATAGAGATTAGATTGTGAACATCAGGACCTTCAATGGAACTAGAAAAAGGTACACTATTTCCTGCTCATACAGCAACTGACAGCTGCACACTTGTGTCAATTTAAACGCTTTTAGTTTCTAAGTGGAAAATATCATAAAACCATAATTTTACATTTCTAAAAAACATGGAACATCTGTAAATATATATATACATATAAATACATATTTACATATATAATGTGGAGAAATTTTAGACCCCCAACCCCCCTCCCCCCCCCCCCCACCCCCCTGCTAAAATCCTACTGTGCTACTGACTAGAAAATTTAATTGGATACTGTTTTTGGAAACCGTGTTCTCAGACAAGAGAGCATACTTCTTCTTCTTCTTCGTTCTTAATTTTTAGTGTTGGAAGGGATCGAGCCTTATCTGCCAGATGGTTTGAACTTGAGATTTTTTCGAATTTATCAACCATGAGCTATTGCCGACTCGACCATGCCTCCATCACAATTAAGGATACGTGTCAACCGGTTATGCGCCACTGAGACCATTGACTCCGATTTCAGCCTGCTTTTCTTTTTGGATTTGCTTCCATAGTCTTTGTCCAACCAAGAACAAACTACAAGGCAGCAGATGTTTGATTTTGGAGTTGTCTCTCCTAGAAGAGTGGCTGTCCCCAGCTAACGAGCCTCATCTGCCCGAGGGTTCAAACTCGAGACTTTTCGGTTTAGCAAACATGAGCTTTACCGACTCGACCTTGCCGACCCCAAGAGAGCATAAAAGTCCAGAGTTTTGACCACCAGGCAGAAGAGAGGATTCAGCTGGGGACAGAAACACATCTAGATCTAGGAGGGAAACTCCACAATAAAACAACTGCTATCTTGCAGATTGGACTTGGGTGGACAATGCTATGGAGGTTAATCCAGTAAGTAAAGCTAGCAAAAGTTGGAATCAGCTGGCTTTATGCTGCATAACATGTTGACAAGTTGTAATTATTCAGTTGGAGGAAATCCCCTTTAAATTTACAATTAATAAGAAAAAGGAAAAGAAATGGAAACAATGTTGTTTTAAAAAACACTATTCATTTATTTGTTTACCACTCCATTTGTGACTCTTGAGCAAGTCTTGGCTAACATTACAAGGCACAGCATCTTGAATGTCCATCTTCCTATGGGGGGGGGGGGACTACTGTTCTGAAAAAAGAATTTCATTAATGTTGATGTCTAGTGTTAAATGCCTATGTTCTAAATTCTCAATGAAGATACCACCACAACATTTATATGATTTAAGTGCTAAGAAGGTGAGTAGAACTAGATCTAAATTTTTTTTTCCATTTTCTTTCTCCAGCAAGATCATAGATGGTTTCGAAAAATAAAAAAACTGGGTAAGTATTGCCACCCAAACTAGGCCAGCAAGGCCTTATGAAAAACAATGAGAATTTCACTTTCAAACATTGATTTTTTGCAATTTTTACTACCAGAATGATAGTTAATTAATTAAATTAGTTAGATCAGTCTCTAGTCTATAGGTCTAAAACTAAAAGAAATAGGGTCTAATTACTAGTAACTAGTTACTTAGTTATAATAGTTAGTGACTTAGTAGGCCTAAGTACTAGTACTAAGTAGTAAGTACTAAGTACAAGTAGTAGATCTAAGTACTAAGTAGTAAACTAAGTAGGCCTATTAGCTGGCTCTAGGCCTTGGCCTATTCTTATTTAATTTGTCATTTATGTCAGGCCTTGTAATACTAGCATATATAGAATCTAGGCCTAATAATAATAATAATTTACTTACTTAACCCGTAGCGTAGACACCGGTCTATTACTATTTTATTTATTTGGCAGTATTTGGCATTTGGCTTGTTAATCAAGCGACAAAACAAACAAAAATCAGTGAAATCAGCAGTGGTAGAAAAAATATATGTTAAATACAAGTTCTAATGTGCTCTTTATTTAATCCAACTTTGTTTTCATCCCATTTTACTTTCACTGGATCATTATTAATAAATTAATAATGATTTAAAATTTTATCTCCAGACTTGCTACTTTTGGAATGAATGTTGTTCCGTGGTTCGTAAAAATATAAGCCTAGATTCACAATTTATATTTTGAAGTTATCTATATCTACCTTGGTAACTAGGCCTAGATCTAGATAGATCTTGGCTGAAACTACTGAAAGGAACGCACGGGTTCCCAAAGTGTGGTTTTCTCATACGGTTGCACATTGCAGTGTTTCTTCCAGACTTTTTTCTCCGGGGGCACTTGATATTTTCCGGGGACGGGGACGGGGGGGGGGGGGCGGACACTAGTAAAAGTATATGTTTACTATATAAATATATAAATTCGACGTTCAGGGGGGGGGGGGGGGGGACATGCCCGGAAGAAACTCTTTACTGCTGATAGGTCGCCAACTTAAACCTAAAACCAAAACTACCTAGGCCTACAATAAAAACCGCCTTTACAAACTTAACTAGAAAAGGCATAGAGAAGCCAAAATGCGAATTGTGCAAAGTTGTTTTAAGTCATGACTTTGCGAACCATTCGAAACTCAAACAACATTTAGACTTAACAAAAAACATTGAAATGGAATAATCTAGAGGTGAATCATTTGGACTTGTTGCAAACATCAGAGACTAGACCTAAACAGTAATGAGTAAGTAGATCTATATACAGCAAAACTAAGAGAACACATTATTGGTTCTTGGGGTTCACGGGGCTGATAAAATAGAGCCCAGCTGTTTCTATAACCTCGGTGACAAAGGAAATGACAGCGTGCCACTGAGGTCACAGTATCCCAGTCGCTTTTACTTTCCCCAACGTGGGTGGACTCAGGATTCAAGTCCGGGATTCGAACTCAAGACTTTCGTGTTACTAACCGTACTCTATACATCTGACCACGCTGTACCATTCTGTTGAACAGACTTCTGTGTGCGGAACAGGTAGAATATATAAGCTACTATTTTTTAATATCTATTAATATTACTTTAATCACGCTATTTTTTTTCATTAGACTATGTTGTAGGCAGGGGTGGACTGGCCTGCCAGTCTACCGGAAAAAAAATTCCGGTGGACCCTCGGGAAAAGATCTTGGTGGTCTCTCAGAAGCAGTGCTGTAATAGTCTTATTAGTGGTTTGACTTTTAAATAATAAATTCTAGGTATTTCCCCATTTTACTGTTTCCGTTCCTTCATATCATTGCGTAAAATTCAAACTTTAATGGACAAAAAATGCACAGTGAAATTACAATCTGGTGTTGGGAGCCAATTTTAAAAATGTCCGTGCCTCTTGGATACAACCAGTACACCCAGGTTGTGGACCCTATTAGATTTGTTTTCCATTTTACAATGTAAAATGTAGATCTAGCCTAAATTAATATTAGAAGAAAAAAATCGTTCTTAATTTAGTATATTAACGTAGGCCTATTATTTTAAGTATATTTAATTTTAACATACAGGTATATGGCATATATGTGTTTAAATTGAAACAAAAATACAGTTCGTGTAATTAGGTAATACATTTAAAAATTTCCGGTTACTTTTCAGCTCTTCACCATGGCGGTTATCTTGCTTAGTTTAAGCTACTTAGTTTATCTCCTGTTGCCTGCCGACGGTTCCGTGAACCGGAAACTGATGCTGTCGCCTCTGATCTGCAGGGATCAAATCGAACTGGCGCGGGAACTCAGCCTTGTAGAAGCTGAGACTTCCGTCATACCGACCAGCCACGCTGGGTTCATCACCGTAGACGAGATACTCGGAAACCATTTGTTTTTCTGGTTCTTTCCTTCAACATCCGGGTCTGAATCTCCGCTCGTGGTTTGGCTTAAAATGGAGGGTCCGGAGTTCACTTCTTCACTGGGTTTGTTTTATGAGAACGGACCCATGCGACTTACGGACAAGTGGTACGAGCGTAGCAACATTTCGTGGACAGAGACTATGTCAATGTTATACATAGACAACCCCGTCGGCGTCGGCTACAGCTATTCAGACAGTGGGATTGCTGGATACAGAACCGACCAAGATGGCTATTCTAAAGATCTATACGAGTTCATCGAACAATTTTATCTGTTATTTCCTGAATACCAAATTCGAGAGTTATACATAGGCGGAAAGTCTTATGCCGGAAAGTACGTGCCGGTATTTGCTTACCATTTGCATTTAGAAATCAAAGCTGGCAGATCATATCTCCCTTTAGCGGGTATTTATCTTGGATCGCCTTTATTTGACCCGTATGAGCAAGGTCTTGCAGTATCTATTATCTTGCTGGCCAACGGTTTACAGTTATGGTTTCAGCTTATATAAAATCTCTAATTCACGTTGGAGCAGTAGCGTAGCGAGGGGGGGGGGGCGGGAGGGGACATATGTCCCCGGGCACCGACCTTAGGGGGCGCCAAAATGGGTTGGAAAAATAAATTGAAAGGTTGAGGGGGGTGCAAATCGAAATCTCGAGGGGGGATGCAAATCGAAAGTTTGAGGGGGGGGGGGGTGCAAATCGAAAAGTTTGTCCCCGGGCGCCGGGAAGGGTCGCTACGCCTCTGCGTTGGAGATAACGAATTCATTTTTTGGAGGTTACCTGGCAGAAATTTTTCGAAATCGAATGTTTGATGGTTTTAAATACAAGGTTTTAATCTACACCGGCGACCAAGACGCTCTTGTAAGTCCTGCCATGGTCGATGTAGCCTTGCTGTCCATGATCTGGTCCAGACAACAGGAATACGAGGACTCCAGGCGTTCTGTTTGGTGGAGTGGGAAGGGTTGCAGAAACAAATAAAATTTAAAAAAAAACAACATTAAGGGGTCATCCATTTATGACGTCCACCCGGAGGGGGGTAAAAAATCGACTTTTGTAGACGCGTGTGGACTGGGGGGGGGGTCGGGCCTATGCGGACGTCCGCATGTTGAACTTAAGGTCGAAGCACTAACATTTTAAAACAAACAAAAACTCGTATCCTGCACGCAAAAAAGTGAAATTAAGACGATATTGCTCGTGCTAAATAAAGACACATCTAGATTCTACTTTTGATAATTAGGCATAATAATAAACGTTATCAGTTATTAGGTACACAATTCATGTTATTGAAATAGTAAATTGGTAGTAAGTTTTGCGAGATCTACTAAATTTTTGTGGAGGTCCACATGGGGGGGGGGGGGTCTAAAATCCGAACTTTTTTGTGGACGTCAAAAATGGATGACCCCTAATATTGAGTTTTGAGTAGTACAAAAATTTGAATGTGACGCTATCTTCAACGAATCTTTTTAAAAATATTTCATTAATTATTTTAAACGTATGTGTTACGTTTTTTTTTTAGATTTTTAAAAAGGATACACAACATCAAGGACAGTGACATGACTCATGTGTATAAACGCTTCCCCTAAATACTAAGTAACACAATATTAAAATCAAATCTCAAATAGTCTTTCATAAACAACAATATAGCAAAGTAACAACGCCTCTACCTCTTTATTGTTGTAAATTTTGTGCGCGTTCTCTTTAGACATGCAGTTAAACAGGCTAATACTAATACATTTATATACAGATAATATCAGGCCTTATGCAACACAACAATGTCATGTCACCATTTTATATGGTGCTCTTTAAAACTAATGTAGGCGCCATAATGCACACGAATGTAGTTGTGGTTTTTATATCTCGTAGCGTTGGGCTATGTCATCATTTCCTGTGGGAGAGTACCGAGTTTGGACCCCGGCAGATGAGACTCGTTATCTGGGGACAGCAACATATCTCGTAGAGAAAACTCCAAAATCAAACAACTGCTACCATGCAGATTGATTGTGTGCGGACAAAGGCTATAGAAGCAAAACCAGAAAGAAAAGTAGGCTGAAATCGGAGTCTACGAGTAATACTTAATCTTGTTGGAGAAAAATCCCATCTAATAGCACAGTTAAGAACATAGAAGAACTACTCTTATATAAGCCCCCCTTCCCCTCCCCCTCGAATAGAATTTAAAACCCCAACCTTGGAAGTTGCAAATCCCCCCTCCACGAGCATAATGTCGGTAAGAAATCTTCATTTCATAGAACAGGGCCGCGTGAACTTCTTGAAGTTTACCCACTTACTTTACCAAGTGCGAACGATGTGAACCGTCGGTAATATGTGTTCATGGCCGATCCTGGTACTGAAGACTTTGGATGAGTTGTGAGTGACTCGTTGACCTATATAACACTCAACGGTGAGACCGTAAATGCTCCAAACGTTTTAACAATACATGTTAGAATGCCGGTGGGGGAGTGGATGGGGGGGGGGGGGGGAGAGATGTTATTCATAAATGACGTCACTCTTTTAAACCGGGTTTATCCACCCCCCCCCCCCCACTATATTTATAGGCTCCAACACAGCAACGTAGTCATACACACTAAAATGCGTCACTGAGTTCTATAGCCCATCTCCCTCAAGTATTCATAATACTAAAGAAAATGGACCTATTTATCATCCTATTTAGTAAGTTTTAAAAAATGCAAAAGATAGGCCTATGTAGGCCCTATGTATGTTAGTGGCGTATGAGGCATTTTGTCATGGGGTGTTTTAAAAAACAAAGCGTGCAGGTATCTGTAATTTTACGCCATTAAAGTAAAATACAAAAAGTAAAGTTCCCTTTTCAAACCTGGCGGTCTGTGGGCTAAGATAAGTGAAGTATAATTCACATGTTTCTGTAATTTTGGCATCAGAAGGGATTTGGGGTAAGCACTATGCCCAGCCGCCTTTAATTTCCCTGATATGAGTTAGCAGAGGCGTAGGGCCCGGCACCTGGGGACAAACTTACAATTTGGCTTTCCCATTGGGAGCAAATTTTTCAAACTTTTGATTTGCACACCCCCCCCCCCCCCCCCCCCAAAAAAAAACTTTTTGATTTGCATCCCCTCCCTCAAACTATTTATAATGCAAAAATGCAGCTAAAATGACATTTTAATTTGTTGGTGGGGAGGGGGGGGGGGGGAAAGGTGGTGGTGGTGGGGGGGGGGAAGGTGGTGGGGGGGAGGGGGGAGATAACCGAGGATCCAATAAAACCAATGTTGAAAGAAATAAAAACCATAGGCTAGAATATGATAGTTTCCAAGTAGGGCTGGCGGCTGGATACATACAAAGTTAGTGTTGCTACGTTGTCGTCTAATTAAAAAAAATAATTCTGAGGTCATCAACGAACAGGAGTAGTAGCGAGAACTGACATTTGATTAATGTGTTATACAAAAGGATACTAGATTATGATGTAGGCCTACATGTTTTGTCTGTTCGTTTGAATTTTGATGTCAATAAGTAACATTTACTGTATTAAATAAAGCATTTAAATAAAAAAAAAATTAACCGAAACATTGAAGCTGAATGAGTGTGAATGACCCAAATCTAGTTGACTCAGACTGTTCCTAGGCCTATAGTAGTGTAGCTATTCCCAGAATACCTAGATATCTAGCCTACATCTAGATTATATTAAGTGACATATCCTGAAAATGGCGGCCGTTGGGTGTTGTTTTTGTTCTTGTGTAAATAATGCTTGTTAACGAAATTAGAATTAGAGACCGGCTGCTAGAACATAGAGTGAGCTAAATGTGCACACTTTTTTTGTAAGTAGATCTAGGATAACGTTGTAATTGTATGATTGTTTGAAATTTATAAAGTAATATAAAGCAAGATATGAAGATACGGTAATCTATCGTTTTGGGTACGTAAAATCGCCCGCGGCTATTAATGTACGAAAACGTTACCTCATTGTCAAGGCTGTAATAGAAGTATATTGTGATATGTTTGTGTCAAATATTATAGATAAATGAATAATAAACCTAAATCAATGGCTAAATATATCAATATAGGCCCGAAATTAACTTTAAACAGCAGTGTCTGCAAGCAAGATTTGCTATATAAACAGCAGCCATTTGTAAAATAGAGTGACTTCCGCCTGAATCTTGCGCTATAAGTCTATAAAAATAAAACTTTAACAAAATGGCTGCTATAGTAAATGAGCATGGTTGCATCTGTTGGAAACATCGCTGGTGTTCATTTATTACTGAAAAGTTTTAATTCAATTGTTTAGAAACAGGTACATAAATGAAACAAGGAAACATTTTTGTATTTTTCAAAACATAAATCCTCCTCAAAATGTGAAATAATTATTAAAATGTAAGGAGTCACCTGTTTTTCACATTACTAGTCGCGGGCGATTTTACGTACCTAAAACGATAGATTACCGAAGATACTGTAGTAGTGCAGTTGAGTGTAGTGACGTAGTGTGAAGAGAAGACTTGATGCTAGGAAATCAGATGCAACCATTGGTTGGTTGAACCAAAAAAATTGTTAACTTAGTAACTTAGGTCTAGGCCTCCTTAGGGACTTAGGTTAGTAAGTTATGTCTAGATCTAAATATTTTTTTGGTAAATCATAGTGACAGTGAGAATTTCAGGGGAAATCGCTCCGGTAAAAGTAAAACCTTAGTTTAGCGTCGGAAATTATCGGGTAATGTTTGTTGAGTTTCGGTAACTAGAGTTACGGTAAACCTTGGTTTATTTGACCATTGAAATATAAATAAATTGAAAGTCGATTGTAGTAAATTGTTTTAATTTTTTAAAGTTTAATCAACAAAAGCAAACAAGAATAAATATAGGCCTAATAGTAGATTTAAATTAGTAGATCTAAAAAAACAAAAAAAAAACATATATTAATATAGATCTAGATTAAATAGGCTAATGAAGTCAAATGTTATAATTTAATGTTTTTGGCTTGCAGCGGATTTGCGACCAATAATTAAATTAATTAATTAGATCTAGATCTAGCTAGATATCTAGCTGCTATGCCAAGTAAAAAGATCTAGATTATGAAAATAGTAAAAATGATTACAAAATGTAAAAATGATTACAAAAATAAATCTATCCAAATTTTAAACATTCTGTATAAAAATAAAAGATGACGCCAAATAAAGTATGGTTTACAGTACTTCCGGTGAATTGTTTGGCATTGTTTTACTGTTTTTTACTGCTATACGATTCCGGAATAATAACCGACGCTAAACTAAGGTTTTACCTCGCTCCAATTTACAGATGACCGCTTTTTATCTAGATCTAGAATCTAGATCTATATATTATTATTATATGAAGCGTAGCAAATCAATCATACTCTCAAGCACTGCTGAGTGTTTAAAGTTTAAAGTTAATTTCTAGTTTCTAGCCTAGATCTATATTTATTTACAAATCATGTAAATAAAGCCTGCAATATATTTCTAGGATCTTGTTTGTTAGTATGCGGGTTTGTCTATGAGCTATGTGAGCCAAAATCTTTAAATAAGTGTATCAATGTCAAGGGTGTCAACGAGGCACTCTTGGGAGCTACAGATTATACTGCCGCAAGCCCCTGGTTCATTTTAGTCATTGAATGTAATAACCAAACGTATCCATAGTGCATGGCACTCTTTAAAAAGAAAGGCATCATGGTGTTTATAGCTGAGCCTATAAACAAATCCCAGGTACTAAGATAGCCGCAGGGAACTGTCTATGGGTGCCAAATTGCACAGACTGTCCCTCCGCATTTGAAATTTTTTTTATTGCATAAACCTTCCAGTGAGCATTCTCAACAACTACCCAAGCTTTCAGACATACATATAGACATATTTGCATTTTTATATATCTAGATAGACCTACATAGTAGTATATGTAGCAATAGAACTCTAGCGGCAGTAACTGTTTACAATACATGTCTTACAATTATATCTTACCTGCTAGTAACCATGTTATAATAATGAAATATTTTATTTGATTGCTATCTTATGTTGACTATTGAGGACTATTGATTTTTGCTCTGCATTTGTTGTGTAGCTTATTGCCAACAACTAGCAGCTAAAATGACAACTAAGTTACTTTATTCACAACACAAACAGTGCCTTAGGCCTTGGTGAAGATTAATTAAAGGGCTTAATAATGACATGGCTATTAAACAGCACTTAAATACATTGTGGATTTAATTTATTTTTACAATAATATTTATTAATTCTAGTACAAAATTGTACACAAATGCATATGTAATTACAATATCTACAAATATGTTTTCCTACTGAACTAAATATTAATAGAGATATATGCAATGTTATCTATAATGACTTGCAAAATAGTCAAGTTCTATGAGTTTTAAATTCATCTATCGGTATACAATAATATTTTAGTCTCAGTTAAAAATTACTTGTGACTTATAATAATATCTGCTTTGAAATCAGCATTGCTGTAATTAACATGCAGAAAACAAATCTAATTTGTGTGGGATGTTTCTCTGATTGCATCATTAAATTGATAAACATTTAGTATTTAAGTAGGCCTATTTATTTTCATCAATAGGTGCAGTATTATTAATCAACGAGAAAAATGGCCCGTTGAGGAAGGGTACAACGGGCGCTAGGCTGATAGTGCTGTCTCTTTTCTCTAAACTAAAACCAACCCCCCCCCCCCCCCCCCCACACACCACCCCCCACCCCCACCCCCACCCCCCCTCCACACACCGCCCCCCACCCCCCCTCTCCATCCCCCCCCCCCCCCCCAAAAAAACATGTCTACCGTCCCATTCAACGAAATATAATTATATACTTTTTCCAGTGTCCGCCCCCTCCCAGAAAATTCTACCCCCGCCCCCGAAAATTTCAAGTAACCCCACCCCTCTCCGGGGAGGAAAAAGTCTGAAAGAAACACTGAAACCAACCCACCCCCCACACACCACCCCCCCACCCCCCCCCCCCCCCCCCACACACACACCACCCCTCCCCCCACCCCTCCATCCCCCCCCCAAAAAAAAAACATGTCTACCGTCCCATTCAACGAAATATAATTATATACTTTTTCCAGTGTCCGCCCCCTCCCAGAAAATTCTACCCCCGCCCCCGAAAATTTCAAGTACCCCCACCCCCTCTCCGGGGAGGAAAAAGTCTGAAAGAAACACTGAAACCAACCCACCCCCCCCCCCCACACACACCACCCACCCCCCCCCCACCCACCCCCCCCCACCCCACCCCCCCCCCCACACACACACACCCCCCACCCCCCCCCCCACCCCTCCACCCCCCCCCCCCCCCCCCCCAAAAAAAAACATGTCTACCGTCCCATTGCAAGAAAACCACTTTTTAGATTAGACACATTAATTAGGCGGTAATTTTATTATAGAGTATCGATGAGGAAATTTCTTTTGAGTTAGGGAGGGGGGGGGGCTCAGACGTTCTTACGCGGGGGTGGGGCTTCGCCCCTACCCGAAGAATTGTATGAAAGAAACTCTTCACGCAAACCACTTAGATAAGACAACATTTTCTTTTTATTCAATGTTTACTCTCCGGTTTGAGATTATTTTCTACTCTGTGCTAAATGTGTCGACGTCATACTTCGTTTTTCGAAATACTATGCATGTTTTTAATTTCCTTGTGTTTTCTCTAGAGCGTTCTTGTCAGACAGAGCGTTCTTGTCAGATAGACAGACAGCGAAACTATTAGTATTAATGTGTGTAAATAATATAAGTAACAATATAAGCAACCCATTAGGCCTATAACTGTTTTATTAAAAAGTATGATAAATTGTAATAAGATCCTAAACTCTAAATTCTAGAACAGTTTTTTTCAGTTAACAATATTAAAATTACAGTTTTGAAAAATCCTTCATTAGTTTCACATTAAATAGTGCAACTACTTTCTTTTGACTCTTCATTATTTTTTCCTACTTTTCCTTTAACTATACAGAAATTATGAGCTTAATGTACAACAGAAAAGTACAACTAAAAGTGCTTTAATCAAACTTCATCAAAACAATTGCTTTATTTTCTGTTTTCAGATTGTTGACATCTTGTGATGCTATGCACAGAGCATGAACTATGCTTATCTGTAAATCACCATGCCCATTGGGTCTACCTTTGATTGACACCTGTCAAGGCTGGCAGTTATTTATTGCCTCTGAGGCTGCCCCCTCTCACCATCTATCTTTCACCTCTGATAGGTGAAACACTTTTGCATCATCCCTTTAAAGACTTCAGTTTTTCTTCAACTGGGGAGTATTATATCCTAAAGGTTTTAACATACCCCCATCCCCCACCCCAGGCAAACAAATAATTTCGTCCCTCTGTTTCCAGCATTCATTAAAGCATCAACTGAATTGACATTGATTGAAAAGACTTGAAATCAACAATTTCTTTATAACTAGCTCCACCAGTTATAATCTGACTTTGGCTTGAGGCTACAGCATAAAGAAATCCTTACAACCCCTTTCCCTGCTTATAAATTTAAATTTAGTTTAAAAACACTTTGTCCCCCACCCCAAGTTCCTCCCTCCCTCCCATCCCTTGGGGGAATTTGTTGACCAGAGATGGGGACATCAACTGAATTAAAGAGGGGCGGCAGTGATGGAGATGAGAGTGAGATAATTCCTTGGAAGTTTGTCCCGTTCAGTGTTCGCCAGGAGCTCATTCAGAAGCTTAACCCTGTGATGACATTGTCGGGGAATGACTGGAGAATGCTGGCGCATAAACTTGGATATAACACAAGTGAGATTGCTGTAAGTTGCATTTGTTTTAAGGGATTGCATAGTATATAAAACAAAGAAGGTAGGAAAAGGGCTTGTTTATAATTTTGTTATATTGTAATATGGCATAATTTTATAAAATATTATTTTGTTGATTTTTTTTTCAGTATATTGAATCAGAAAAGGATAACAATACAAGTGTATTATTGAGGGAATATGAAATGAAACCAAATGCATCATTTAATGAATTATACAAGCTTTTGGAAGATATGAATAGACATGACTGTCTTGAAATATTAGACAATGCCAAAACAGGTAAGATATACATAACATATCTACAATATGTAAATGCTATTAAAATAGCGCATGACAGTAAAATAACTGGATTAGTTCTGATTTTTTAATTGCGAGAATAAAAATTTTTTTTTAATACATACATCAGATTAATGTACTCTTGTTATTGTTACATGATTAAACCAGCTAATATAAACAAAAACTATAAAACCTTCTAGGCATACTGGAGGCCTGGACTAAGAATGTTCCATCATCAATGAGTCAAATGACTTGTGGGCACATGCCCTGGTCCAACAATGGGTACCCCTACCCTAATCCTGCGTGCATGAGTCCCCAGCCTTGTGGCAGTCATTTTGCCAGCTGCCCCGGCCCTATGAACTCTGGGACACACCTAGCCATGGGATGTTCATCTTATCAGCACCAGTCGCAGCCATGCCAACACCTACCTCATGCTCCTTTGTATGCACATTCAAGGTAGGAGATCATTTGTTTAATTAAATAAAGATAATTAAGGTTTAATAGTTCCTACACTTAGTATTATAGATTCTTGTTGTGAGGATGACAATTCATTTTAAAATATTATGATGCAATAAAAGTCTATTACTACTTTTTCTTACAAAGAAATCATGAACCAAATTTATTTTTTAAAGAAAACATTTTTAAAAAAAAATTTTTTAATTTTGTTTTTTTGAAAGTTTAATAGATTATCTTTCTTTCTTAAAACCATGTTTACATACTGTTATTATTTTTCCGTAGGCATTAATTAAATATTTTTTTTGTTTTTCTTCCAGAAATATTGTAACAGTGCTAGTGTGTTGCTACTAGAAATTATTTTTTCTTTCATAGAAACCTCAACCCAGTGCCCCAGGGTGCACAGTGTGCACATCAACATTTCTCACAGTGTTGCCATAACAACACCAGAAGCACTCAACAAGTCCCAGGATTGTCCAAGAGTCCAGCTAATTTCAGGCCTTACAATGACAACCATGGGCTGAATAAAAACCTCTCCAGGGTTCAAACACAGGGCACTGCTGGATACCATCCTGGTAAGAAAAAATAAGTCTGATATTTGTTTCTAATGGTCTGTAAATAATTATAATATTAAAAAATTAGTTTTAGTTAAAAAGATTAATTATATTATATTTTAATGAGAAAAATAAATATTTTTGGTATAAAAGCTCTTATGAGGCAAAAGTATGATGTGGATATTTTTTTTGGTTATGGCCTGGTTTAGTATAGTGAAACTAGAAAAAATTACAGCTTCTTCATGCTTGACTGACATCCTTACAAGTACTAAAAATAAATAACCTGTAAAAAATGTCCCCTCTCAGGTCATATCTAGAGCTGCTTCAACTATATTTTTGACAATTGGTGCATCATTGTTTTTTATATTTAAAAAATTTTTATATTTAAAAAAAAAGGCCAAACTTGATTATTCCATTTTTTAATGAACAGGAGAATTGGGAGCAGATAGTTTAAATTTAGCACCTCACAGTTTCAACCGAGATGAAAGAATGGATGATGGACCTGTAGATTTTACTCACAATTTAAGAGCTCAAGGTATATTACTTCATTTTTGTGTATCTATACCGCAAACAAGTTGTCCAGAGAATAAATTATCTAGACCTAGACAGTTCCAATTTTAAAATGTTAAATTTACTTACCCAAGGGGTCATCCATAAATAATTTTACCTTCACCCTCCTCTCCAAAAGCCAGACACACCCCCCCCCCCCCCCCCCAATGGCGTTACACTTCAGCCTACAACCTCAGTCAAAATTGCAGTTGAATTTTTCCAAAATCTTGTCTGAACTCTGTCATCATAGAGTATTTTAATAAATTTCTATTACAATTTATTAAAACATTTTTCTAAAACGCAAAATAACGGCAAAATTTGTTTTATAACATTGCTTTTTTATAATGCTAAAGTGTGACATCACAACGTCACACACCTTCACAAAATTGTGGAATCCCCCCCCCCCCATTACTGTGACGTCATTTATGGAAGACTCCCAGTAGATAAAATGTCATGTGTGTAAATAAAATATCTTCACTGCTGTCTAAATAAAGAAATCATGCATTTTAATGTTGGATTAAATCAACAACAATGTAAAACATGTTAACGCCGTCAACTTGAAGCCATTTTAAAAGCTACCTGTACAAGTTTATTACTTATTTAGTATGTTACCTAGCATGTTATTAGTAATTATTTGTCTAATCTCTACAACAACAAAAATCCAATAGCATTTATTTACTTCCAGCTCGATTGCCCAACAATATAAGTGTATATGACAACAGCAACCTTGACAGCAACAACAGCAGCAACGACAGTCTAGTGTCAAGGCAAAAAATAGCCAGGCAGCACTCAGATGACTCAAACATACCCGTCAGTGCTATGGGCGAAAAGAAGCTGAAACAGACCAACAGAAACAACAACAATAATGGCGAGGCTAGCCAGCCAGTTTACCAGAATGGATTTTGTGCTCCGAACCCAATGTCGAAAAATAGGAATCAGGTGGGGTACTCTGGCCTGACGGCAAATCATTCTTCTGAATTTAGGGACTTAAGCTATGAAAACAGTGTAGGCTATAATGCCCAGGCGCAGTATCGGTTGCAGGATGCTAATGGAAGGACGGAGAGTAGCTTGAGACACTTGAAAAATATGGCAGAATTTCCTGAAAAATACAAACCTACTCGTGAATATAAAAATGTGGTGGCAGACCAAAAGGTTTGTTGCTTTGAAATTAATATTATGTTTTTGTAGAAATGCGGTTAAAACTGGCTTAAGTTTAACGTACTGCGTTACAAGTTTTTCTTAGGTCACAGTGTTAGGAGTGATTGGGTTTATGGTTAAACCTTTTAGCCAAAAAATGACCCTTTCCTAATGATCAATTTCTTTATAGATAAGTGCATTACTATGACAATGCAAATATATGTATTTATCAATCTGATTGGGTTTTTAATTAGTTATTAAAAAATCAGTTTAAAGACTTTAATGTCTCAGTAACAGAAAAAGAGGATGGTATTTGATAATAAAAAGGAGAAATAATTTAATAGTAGAGATATCTAATTTATCTTTTAGACTAGACATGTTACTAATGATTTTGTAGTACTAATGTGGAGTGATTTAAATGAGGGAATAATGGTAAAATAAAAAGTACATCAGACACAAAGCTAACTTTTTTAGTCTAGGGTATTGTCTAAAGAACTATCAATAAATAAAGATTTTTAATACTATTTATCTTAAAAAATATTAATTTAACCCTGTATTTTCACAGTTACGTAATACTAAATGAAGAAAATAAAAAAAAATATTTTAAAACTTTGTAACAAGCTTTTTAATGCATGTAAATGAAAAAAAAATAAAAATGTACTTTTTGTATAACAATAATAATCTATTATATAGTATTATAATAAAGGTATTGTGTTGCTCAAGAGTTCTTTTCAATACATTTTTGTAAAAAATGTAATGAATCCTGCTAATTTTACTATTATACTAAAGAAAATATTTTTAGTACATTTCAAAATTATTACTCTCATTAAGTTTTATAAACTTGTTTTACAAATCTTAATTGAATTCCCAAAACAATGTCACATGTAATTATTTTTATTATGTTTTAAAAAAAATACATTTCTTTAACTATCTTCTTAAAACAGATTGATGCAGATAAAAGGAAGATGCGGGATAGGGGCGAGTTTGAATCATTCAACTCTTACTCATCTAGTAGTAGTGGCTCATCTGGAGGCAAGTCTCACCCTTCTTCAACTTTTCCCATGAGGGTTAAGGTGAAACAAGAGAGGGGAGTGGAGGATATTGCTGCACTTACCATTTCAAAAAAATCTACCTCCATGCCACAAAATATGAAGCCTGAGGAGTATAGGAAAGGTTTGTGAGTCTTTTTATTTCTCTAATGCAGCAGTTTGTTTTGTCTCTGCATGCCCCTTGATGAACTAGAAAATCTCCTTCCCACTCTCATTAAGTGCTTATTTTCACCCAAATGCACTTAGTTTAAATGTCATTTTAAACTGTCTTCTGAGTGAAAACATTTTTCTGATATGAGTATTTTTGTATTTATAGTTGTATATTTTAAATTTATATAAGCTGAGATAGTATATTTCTGAAGATTGTCACACCAACCCCCAGCAATTGTCTATTCCTCTCCAGTGAGCAGCACCTCTGATCTAATGTATCAATTTTTGTTGGCTTGTCTTACCTATTTTTGAATTATACAATTGTGCTGTT
Source organism: Physella acuta (assembly GCF_028476545.2). Taxonomy (NCBI): domain Eukaryota; kingdom Metazoa; phylum Mollusca; class Gastropoda; family Physidae; genus Physella; species Physella acuta. The sequence continues at coordinate 32,656 of NW_026732709.1, read as the reverse complement.
TTTCTTCTTCTGTGTTGTTGGAAATTATATATTACCTTATTTTTACCTTACTTTGAAATGTTTAAAAGTTTGATAATCCTTTGCTTCTTTTTCTATATGTACTAAGTGTATTATCCATAATATCTATATGAAATACTTCTATAACTTTTGTTTGGTTTGCCGGTTTGGCTTTTATTATTTTTGCTTTTTATCATTATTTTCTTTGGTCAAGTTGAATTAATTTTTGGCATTGAAAGTTCAATTATTATAGTTAAAAGTTAAATATATATTAATTTCTGAATTAATACAAACTAGTCAATGAAATTGCATTACAATTTTTGAAGAACTAAGAATTTTTAGTACATTTGATTATAATTGCTCTTACTTTTCTTCAAAAAATTCTGGTAACACTGCATAATTTTTTTATTACAGGCTTTATGAATATCAAAGTGCTTGTTACCTACAGCCATGAAGATGAAGCTCATGGTAAACAGGTGCTCTCCCTTTGCAAGTTTTTACAAGACAACAAGTTTGCCTGTTGTGTGGATTGTTGTGAGAAGACAAGAACACCCAGTGCCAATGAGCAATGGATCAGGCATAAAATCATTGAGGTCATTTTACAGTTATAACTTACATTTTGTTTTGTTACAAAATTTATTAACATATGATTAGGTTTTGATACTTTAATTCTTCTATTTAAAACAATATTTACATTTTTTACATTTTTTGAAAATATGTCAGATTTATATTATTGTGTCAAGCTTACTTTATTAAAAAGTATTGTAATTTATACATTTATAGATAAAAATGTGAATTTTTGTAGATGTATATTTTAAACCTTTTCGCTTAACAATATATCCTTTAGCTGTAATTTCTTTTTTTAGTATATGCAGGTATAATTTGCCAAATTAAAAATATTTTTAAAAATATATTTATAGGCTGACTTCATTTTGGCCTGCATTTCACCCAAGTATTTGACAGACGTCTCTAGCCCAGGTGCCAGCAACTCTTGCCCAGATGCCAGCAACTCTTTCCCAACAAACGAGCGGCGGCTGCACACTAAACTAATTTACGACCTAATGCAAGAGGAATATAAACAGAAGCTCAGCGACAGGGCTAATGTTGGGGTCACCGCTCCGTTTTCTCGGTTTGTTCCACTTCTTTTCAGAAATATGTCTGCTGACCGTGTGCCCCCATGGATGAAGCAAAACAGATCACCATACCTTTGGCCAAAGGATTACCTTGACCTTGCATGGATGCTGACCAAGCCGTTTGAGAGAATTAAAACTAAGAAGACAAATATGGAGGAAAGGCTTGAGAGAGATTATATGGAGTAAGGCCATTTTGTGGGTTACTAGATGTTAGGGCATTATTATTAGCTGCTAATTTTGTTACTGTGATAGGGGGGGGGGGGGGCGGCAATGAAGACAAAGAAGCACATCTTGGAGGCCCATATTTCACAACACATGGGTCGTTGTTTAAGTTACTGGGATATATTTTAAAACCTGTTTTTTTTTATATTTAAAAGAAACTTATGGTTTGGAACTAGGAAAATAAAAAAAAAAAACTCATGAAAAAAGACACAAGACTAGCACCTTTCACCTCTCTCAGGGTGATTCTTTATGATCTAAAGAATCTTCATCACAAAAAAAAGCAGCTTTATTGACTAAACAGGATGTGACTATGTACACTACTAGAAGAGTTATCTTCAAAAGAAACTCAGGATGATAGTTTTGTTATGGAATTCAGACAAGGCTGAAAACTAGAGGTTATCAGGCTTAATCCTATAAACATGATACGTTTGTAGTTAGAGTAACTACTATTTTATTTCATAGTTTATGAAGCCATTGATTAATATTTTAACCTGTTGTAAATAACTCACCACACAGACTTTTATAGTTCAGCAGTTAATGGTCGGATGCTCAATGTGTATTTATCTTGTTATGGTCATGTTTACATCACACAATTCTTCTTGCACGTAGCATCATAAGCTTATTCTTGAGTTATCAAAATTTTCAAGTTTTCCCACAAATGTTCAGCTTACAGAGTAGGCCTATATACAGCATATGTATCTTTAAAATTAAAATAGTTTAATTTTCCTAATTTGAAATGAATGTATGATTTATTGTTAAATAATCCTACCCTGCTTTGGTGCAAGCATTTTAAACATTGCCTTTATGTATACTTTGTATAAAGCAAAATGTGGTTACAATTATGCTTATTGTAATATACTGTAGAATTTTAAAAAGATTCCTCATTAATATGTGTTAAAGCTTGTTGCCTTTGTAATGTTGATTAAAATAATTGGGTTTTCAAATAAGGCTTTTTAAATTTTTTTAAATGGCATTAACTTTGATAGTTTTTTTTTACTAATATACGTTTAGAAATAACCTTAAAGGATTGTTTACAGAGACAAATATTAATGATAAAAATCTTATATAGTGACCTTGAAATTTGTTATATTCTGAGTGATTTTGTTTAAAAGCATAATACTTGTGTCAGTCTGCTCATTGTCATTTGGTTATCTGAACCACATTGCAGCACCTGTTATTGTTTTTTACAAAGGATAAACATGTAAGCTCTTTATAAAGTTGAGGCGTTTAAAATTAATGTAAACTTAAGCATAATATTAAGTCAACTTTGAGCATGACACTTTGCTATGTATTTATTGTGCCATGCTTTTTGAAATTGGATAGTTAAGGTAGTTATTTTAACAATCACTACTCAGAAAGAAAAGTTATTATTACTTATTGAATCCTATTTTTTAAAGTGTTCATCATGTTACTTTATTATACAAAAATAATTTTTGTTTCCTTTCTTTTCTTGTACTAGGATGTTTTTTTTTTTTTAGTCTTTGTTAATTTTTATGTTTTTGAGAAGACAAAAATCTTGTATTATTTATAAGTGACCTGCTTGAAATAATATGGTTTACTTACACTAAATTATTGGTATATATTGTTAGCTATTGCCAGATATTTTATTAGAGTTAATTTGTTGTATATTGTAAGTTAATTCTAACAAATCACTTTTTGTATAGCATAAATTTGTTTTCCAAACTAAAATGTGTATACACTTTTGGTATTAACATCCACTAGGCCTATTATGAGTTGTGGCTCAGACTTAAAAGTTAGAAAGTATTGATATTCCAAAAAAAAAAAAAAAAAAATCTACCTCATTACCCATGATACCACATTCAACAGTAAAGTGTTGAGGAAAATGAATCATCTTGCAGGATCAAGAACTTTAAAGTTTTGTCTTATGAAGAAAAGTAGAATTGATTGCTCCGTAAGATATTTTGTTCTTGCTTGGTTATTGGCTAGTGTACTTGCTTCTTTTATTCATTTAGCAGTTTTTCCCACACCTGTGTATATTATTTTTTTGCACTGAATGGGTTGAAAGAAATTTTTTTTTCTCAAGACTGTTCAACATTAATTATTGAATTAAAATGTTTGCATAATCTAGCACTAGAGGCCAAGAAAGATAAGTATATCAGATGTTGACTTGCTAAATAAGTGACCGTACTTTTATTATTCTGTGAATAAACCTTGCCAAAGTTTTGTGCCATTTCAAATAATAATAATCATTAAAAAAGTTTTAAAAAACCCACGTTTTCTGATTGAACTAAAAAGTAGAAAATAAACGCTATACATCACAATAATGCAAGCGATCACTCTACTATAAGCGATGAAAAACGTGGGGCGCCGAAGTAAAAGTTATATTACTATTGATTAGATAATACTATTGACTTTTATTAGGGAGCTTGTAGAGAGTCAACAGTATTAGAAACTGTAAGAAAATGACGGCGCCCCACGTTTTTGATCGCTTATAGTAGAGTGATCGCTTGCATTATTGTGATGTATAGCGTTTATTTTCTACTTTTTAGTTCAATCAGAAAACGTGGGTTTTTTAAAACTTTTTTAATGATTATTATTTTCTACTTTTTAGTCTTTGTCTGTTTGTTTGCATTAAAATCTTGCTATCGATTTTATCTTTTCACTTTTTTTGGGTAAACGAAGACAACTCGTAAAAAGACAACTCGTAAAAAGACAACTCGTAAAAAGACAACTCGTAAAAAACACGTTGTTTGAATACGTTACTGACTAGAACACATAGATTTGAACCCGTGTCGAGTGGGATAGCATTCGTGTGCCCAACCACTCGACCATATCGTCTCCCCCAAACTGGCCTACCTCCTGTAAGTTTAAACTCGGTTCAAGCTAAATTCTCTGCCCCTAAGCCTGTGGCGACATGTGATCGTTCGCTTCACTGCGCGCGAGGTACGCGTCGCTGGTTTTTTTTCTAATGGCTAGCAGAGGAGAATTATATATATAGATTATATAGCGGTCTAAAATGCTCAATAAAATGTTTCCATTGATCAATTTAGTAATAATAACAATTGAATATTCAATGGTCATCCAAAAGAAAGCTTCCCTGAAAATTTCAGCGCGCTAGCTAACTGGGAAGTGCCAGAAATTTCGATCGCAAGATTTGATTGGAAAGACAAACAAACAAACAAAGACACAGAGAAAGCAAGTTAAAGAAAACGTGGGAAAAAATGCATTTGCCGGTTACTTTTTTTCTTATAATTTTATTCATGGAGATTTACTTAAGTTTTAAATTTTGATTTTCAATGTGGTTTTCAAAATCCATGTAAAATGTAACAAGCTATTTCCCTTGGTCTAACAAAAAAAAACTAACCAAATAATTTTTAAAAAATAAAAAAAATGTATTTCATCAAGAATATCTGTACAGGTTAAAATTATCCACAGCCTAAACTAGAAAAAACTGTTTATGATCAGACAAAATTGCTTGCATAAACAGCAATGTAATGGTACATATCACATTTAATTTTAAAATCTTACATCATACACCATGTAGCTAGATAGTGCGAAGGATGAAAATACATGTTGGTAGCTCATCAAAACAAGATAAGGTCAAAACTTAATTAGATTTGTATTTTTTGCATGATTATACTTGATCAATCTAATAAAAACAAAAGCTTCACTTAAGACATAATTTAACTCTCAAGTTTCAAAATTATTTAAAAACTTATTTAGAAAGTTTAAAATTCTAAAGGTTTTACATATCAACAGCAATTGAATTATCAGTTGTCTACACCAAGCCCAACCATAACAACATCACCCTAACATCTAGACTCTATCTATTAGCTACAGAAGCCAATTGGTCTCTTATTTTACCCAGGCCATCCAGCATAGTATCCAAAGTCTCTTTGCTGAGTTCAACATTGATATTCTCTGTCTGTGCTGTTTCTTTGACATCTGTCTTGTTCTCTTGAATCTAAGGGAAATAATACAGCAGGAAGATTAAATGCCCTTGAAATAGTAAATTTTGTATGACTCATAAAGCTGGGTAAACCAGAAGGAAATAGAAACTCTTTCCTAATATAGGGAAATATTTTGGGAAAATTTCTCACTACTAGAAATCTGTTAAAACAGTTAAAACAATTATTTCTTCAGGGATGGGAAAATTAATACATGTTAACTGGTTTTTACAAAAACAAAGTATTTTTATACATGTTATTTTTCAATTGAAGTAGAACTATTATTTTTAATAGAAATTTGACTACTTCCTATCCTAATTTTGACAAAAATTTCCTAAATAAATGCTAGAAAGGCTTAATTTGAGTTGAAATTCTAATGAACTAAAAAGTATAGTCTAAATCAGGGGTCTCCAAACTTTTCAGTCCGAGGGCCGCATTAACTATCAAATTTCAGTTCGGGGTCAGTTTCTTCCAGGCATCTCATGATTTTTCTGAGCAAAGTTCCTCAGCCATCTCTAACAAACATTTTTTTCCGTGGACAAAAAGATCTCCGCGGGCTGTAGTTTGGAGACCCCTGGTCTACATCTATAATGTAGTTTGTTAAAACTGAAATTTGGTGTTGGGTTTTTAAAAAAAAAAAGAATGAAACAAACCTGAAAATTTAAAATACAAGTTGGCACTGACATCCTGGCCACAGCATCTGAAGAGGTTTTGATGTCCACTCGCCAGTCAAAGTCCAGAAGTTTAGGGAGGGAGACTGGCCGAAAAGAGCAAATTCATTTTAATAATTTTATGACCAATTATTAGATATTAATACTAGCAGTCCAGTATACTGAAAACTTGATAGAATAAAACTTTTTTCAATTAAATATTATTCAACTTGTTAAAAATATTGATGCTACGCTTTAGAATCTTGAACATGTGACACAAAGGTGGTGGTTTATAATTTTGTAACATTGTGCTATTTAGAATAGTTGGACGAGTAGGTTGACAAAACTGGATTATAAATTATTCTTTTAACACAAAATATTTCAAAATAATAGAAAAAAATTTAAAACCTTAGAAATGAAGTTGTAAATAAATTATTTTCTTTTTTTCATTGAAAAAAAAATGTGTGTAGATTTACTAGACAGTTTCATGGGTTTAGGAGAGGTGGATGCAGAGACGTTGATATATATATATATACATATATATATATATATATATATATATATATATATATATATATATATATATATATATATATATATACATATATGAAGAGTGAAGTGGGTAGGTCATAAAAGTCATGTTTTTTTTTATTTTATAAGATCCCTTATATTCCAAATAAAAACAACTTCCATTTATAGTCGTTTTTACTTTATATACATGTATATGGATGTCATTAGTGAAAAAGGAACACATGGCCCACCGTATCCCAAAATAGTAAATTTATTCATTAGATGGATGCCCTGCAGTTGGACAGTGACAAACAATAGCCTCTAGGCCAGCCCCCGCCCTCGCTAGTTCCCTTTAGCACAAATGAATGCTTCTTGCCAGAAAAGTTGTTTCATTATTAGGCCTAGCATAAAAACGAACGGTCCAATCAAATAATTGGTTGGAAAGTTTAAATAATAGGCTAAGCTGACAGAGAAGAGTTTTAAATAAAGTGTGTCATGGAATGATAATGTTGACCAAAACGAGTTTGGCTTACTGTATTGACGATTAGCCATACGTCTATAGGTGCACATTACGCCAATAACTATAGCTAATCTGGGGGGTTTGATTTAGGAAAGGAGTCATAGGGGTTGAAATATCGTATATGATGATACCAATGTTGGTACGGCTAATCGACTGAAAAATTTTAATTCCCGAATACATTTTGTTCTTCTTTGCACATTTGTAGTCGATAGCCGTTATGTCAGTACCCCCCCCCTTCTTTTTCTCCCTATCCTTTCATTATCGCTAACGCATTTCTTTGTAAGGCGTTAAAAAGGAAGTAAAAGGTAGCCTTGGACGGTATGATCACTACGTTAAACACAGCGGAGAAGATTAAAGGGGGGGGGGGGGGGAAGTGAGGAAGGGAGATAAAATGGAGGACAGGAAATTCCTGTCGCCAATCGAAAGTCCAGACGATTACCTTGTTGTGAAACATGTCAGTCACTGGCTGACTTTTTTTTTATAATGGGAATTGTCTTTTTTTTATAACTACAGATCGTCATATCAATATTGTTTTTAAAAATAAAAGTGTTTAAATATTTTTTTTTCCTTTTTCGAACGACACAGTGAAACATACTCTTCTCTTTAGATTAGATTTTGGACTAGGTTTAGGCCTAAGTTGCGTTATAGGCGAGACGGGTTAGTCATTACGGTAATCTATGATCACCAACATAGCGCAATAGCCACAACATAAACACTAATCTAACCTCATTTTAAATATATTATTATTGGTATAAACCTAGCCCTAACTATAACAATAACAGTACGACCCTATTCATGCTTTAGTGTTAAAAGTTGTCATAACATTTAAAGTGATATGGAGTATTAAAAAACAAAACCCGATGCAATACTGATGCCCTGTCGGTAAAAATAACAAAACTCCAAAACAAAACAGGTCTTCTGGCCCATTAGGTTTGCTATATAAACTTATATAAACTAGGATAGCGGCGAAAGATGTGTAAGTACTGTTGTCGGTCAACTATTGATTAAATCGAGGCCTAGCTAATGTTCAATAACAATCACTAGCACTATTTGCATCAAATGTGAACGACTTTCCTGTTTTAAACAAGTAATTTTTATGAAGACAGTAAGTTGACTTGTTCTTGCACCATGGACCACAAAAAAAAAAAAAAAAAAAAAAAAACTCAACAACAACCGGTTATTAGGAATGAGGATACTTCTGTTTTCAATAGAGCTGCATTTAAATAAGTATTTTACTCATTCATCTCCTAATGGCATCAGCTCTGAAAACTCTCAAACGAGAGATTTATTATTATGTTTAAAATACAGAGCTGTGTTATTTTAACCATTTAAAATATGCGTGGCTCTAAAAAAAAAAAAGACAGTGTGGTTTTGTCTGAATTTATTCTTTGTTCTTTATATTTTCCGTAACTAAACCCTTATAATTATTAATTTCCGAATATGTATTTAAATTAGAATATATAATTAAAAATTTTAAGCCTACTCAGAAAACGAAATTTACAAAAACATGCAATTTTGGCCGATACTTGCAATAAATATCTGGCCTCTCCCAACCCAACTGGGCCAATGTCATTGAAAAAAAAAAGCATGTGCCAAATAAAAGTTAGAAAGCCTAAATTCATTCTGTGAGGCCCGCATCACCCAGACACGCTATCAATGAAAGGAGAGGTGGGAGGGGTAACGCGAGAGAAAGACGACACACACACACCTAATGACCCCACCACCTTAAACTCGGCAAAAACCTTGGGTTTAACCACCGCAGCGCGGCGCCTAGTTGAACATGCTAGGCTATGGCCGTGAAGCATTAACCCCGCGCTTATTATGTTAACTCGTCGGTTTTATGACGGACTACAAACATGGCCATCGTCGCTATCTTTAGAGAAAAACTTAACTGAACCACACGATAGCTTACATTTTAATCCTGCCATAGCGATGACGTAGGATGTCTACATATTTTTTTTTTTATAAAACGGAATATTTTAATTTAAATTATAAAATCATGTTGAAAAACAATTGTAAAGGGTTTAAATGTGCTGGTAAGTATTATTATAAAATAGTAAAATACATCACCCAGACCAGACGGTAATGGGGTAGATGAAGTAGAGTCAATATGAACTCGGCACTAGAAAGAAAACAAGCGTCATCAAAGCTATGCCCAGCTGTCTTTATGTAGTTAGGTACTTATTAGAGCTGGGTGGAGTCAGGGACGTTCCACTGACTTAAACCCACACTAATCGAACTCGAGACTTTCGGGTTAACAAGTCTAGCGTTCTATCGTTAGGCCACGCCGTTCCTCCACCTGAAAGGATAGTGTCATCAAAACTGAGCCTAGCTGACTGTACTAGAGTTGGGTACCCATAAGAGCTGAGTGGGCTCAGGGACACTGCATGTATTGAAATAATGAATGAACAGATATGCCCACACATAGATCTAAAACACGACTTTTCGTTTTAGTCCTATATACAAGCAACAATTTAAAAAAAATAAAAAAACCCACACAACTAAATAGCAATATTCTAATACATCTCTTTCCTCTGTTGCCTCGGCTTTGTAGCCTATTATTTTAGTATCCAACCAATATCACCGTTACAGATAGGCCTAATACAGATAATATACCACAACATAAAACAAAACCCTAACCCCAATTCTTAAAACATAACCAAAGGGATTGGCAAAAATTATTTGAGTAAAGAGAGTCATTGTATACATTATTTAATGGTACTGTGTTAGTTATCCTTAGATCCCTAGTGTGTTCCAAAAATAAACATTGCTTTAATGATTAGGAGTGATATGCCTTTTAAAAGACACAATCGCGTCGATGTAGTAAGTTAAAACAATTGAGTTAGATCCCTTAGTGTAGGGAAATGGCTACGCCTGACTAGAATCTTCTAGAGCTTATTCACTTAGCTTATGTCACAGATGGGACAACGTTATAGCCTGGACATCGACTTTGACAAACGCCAGTATTACTGATGTCTCTGTGTAGGCCTATTGTTTCTTTAACATATAAACATAATATTTTTAATGTTAGGGGTCGTCCATAAATAACGTCACACTCGAAAGGGGAAGAGGGGGATTATTTTGTGACGATGTGTGATTGAGGGGGGGGGGGGGGGGTTCAGATAATGTGATGTCACACTTTTGCAATTTAAAAAAGTAATGCTAGAAACTTAATTTTAGCCATTTCGCATTTTAGAATACCATTTTAATAAATTGTTATAGAAATCGATTAAAATACTCTAAGTTGACCGAGCTCAGTCAATATTTTAGAAAAAAAAATCGATGTTTAAACAAATTCACCAGCAAGTTTGAAATGGGTTGTAGGCTGAGGTGTGACGTCATATTTAGGGGGGGAGAGATCTGGCTTTTTGTGACGATATGTGACGGAGGGGAGGTAAAAATCGCCAAAAAAAAGTGACGTCGTTTTCGAATTACCCCTTATTCTGTTTTGTTTTTGTTCTCAGGGATTTCTGATGCTTTATTAAGATTTCTGGTGCCATCGATATCGATACTTTAACCCTTAAGGTTAAGGCTTGTGTTAGGTTTAGTTATTAGTAATACCAGCTATACAAAGGTACATCTAGTCCATAAGTACAATACTTGTTGGCTAGATATCCCTTTGTACTTTCAAAGTGCTGAGCTATTTGTTAATTTAATTTACGGATTGCTGGTCGAGTAAGAAGCTTGTCTAGATAGTCTTGAGTTTGGTTTCCCAGGCAGTATTTATTCCAGACTTTTTTTCTCGGGGGGGGGGGGGGGGGGACGGGACTTGATATTTTCGGGGGTGGGGGTAGGTGGGGCGGACACCGCTAAAACGATATGTTTTCTATATAAATTCAATTTCGTTGGGGGGGGGGGGTAGACTTTCTTTGAAGGGGGGGGGGGGTGTTTTGCCCCTTGTAGAGATGCCTGGAAGAAACTGTTACCAGGTCGGAAATTGCTATACAACTAGGCAACCTTTCTCTTTCAAAAAAATAAAAAAATAAAAAAGGACTAGGCCAACATAAAAAATAAATAATTATATTCTATATGGTCTAAGTTGACCTAACCCTTCTTTACTTAAAAAAAAAACTCCTTCGGCATAGGCCTACAATTTTATTCTAGTCTAGTAAGTTATCATTTGACCAGATCTCATTTCCCACATAATTACAGCAGCAGTTTTTTTGTCGGTAGAATCTGTATCGACCTCCTCAGATCCTTGACCCAGAAAAAAACTGACAGCGGTGGGGGGGGGGGGAGACGTCGAAGAGAAAGAGACAGCATAAATTATTATAACTCCTGTATCCGGCCTCCAGTGCTGTATATTATTATTAATTACTCGAGTTTAGCCTATCAACTGCACATCTAGATCTACTACACTAAACCCAACTCAATGGGTTTATTGAAACCACGTGGCTGCATACAGACGCCGTCTGTGACGTATGGGTGCGCAGACGTCACCGCGCGCATCTCTTTGTGTAATAAGTCAAACACTACGATACAAGCGACCCACTGTTGTTTAGCCTTATTGATTTCGTTTCAACAACATTTGTGGACGCCGTAGAGAGGGCAGTTCCAATTTTCTTTATTTGTTTTTTTCTCTTTATCCAATCAATCTCAGAGTAATGCTTGGTTACTTAGGGGGGTTGTGACATAGCTAGGGTAACAGTTAATAGACTTTTTGTAAAAAAAAAAAAACAAAAAAAAAAAACCTCCCGCATACCCAACTTTCCCTTCCATCATCCCTTCCATTGAGTCTGTACAAATAGACCTAGGGTCTACATTGGTACATCTAGCATTTGATTTAGTTTAAACGATTATAATTTTTTTTATATTTGGGGGGGGGGGGGGGGGGGAGGGAGGGGGAGGAGAGAATAAGGGCAGAGAAGATATATTTTTAGGGTAGGAGAGAGGGAGGCTCGACCCATATGTAGACCCTACATCCAGTGTTTCTTTCAGACTTTTTTCTCCGGGGGGGGGGGGGGGGGCACTTGAAATTTTGGGGGGCGGGCGGCGGACACTGTTAAATGAATATATTTTCTATATAAATTATATAAATTTCATTTCGTTCGGGGGGGGGGGGGGCGAAGAAACTCTGCCAACATCCTGAGTACCATCAAAAGCTACAAGCTTAAAATACATTACACATAGTTAAGCCGAACACGTTGTTAAGATAAAATAAAAACTTACACATTTGCACACACACAAACAAAAGTTTAACTTATGATAGATCTGTATTTTCACAAAAATACAGTTACAAAATATTTCATTGGGCGGGAGTGGGGCTAAGGGCCCCTAGCCACACACCAGATACGCCTATGAATGTATAAAAAGAGGGATAAGCTTACTAAATACGATGAAACTACTTTACCGTTAATACTTTTATTTAATACATTAAAATTAAACCCATGTAAATAAAAATAATAAACCTATGTACTTCAAAATGCATATGAAATCCCTTAACCGATAATAATTTTAAACTTATTAAAAATAAAACTATGTAAAAAAAACTATGTAATTAAAAATGAATCTAAATGAATGTTGAGTATAGAAAAAATACAATAGAGAAGTCGAATCAATTGGAAGAAGAAAATAAAAATGACCAGAAGCGTCGCCCATAGCAGGTCACGCTATGATACAGTTGGAGGTGGGGGAGGGTTGGTTTACATTCCTGACCACATGTGACGGATCCTAATATACTAATTAATTTAAACAAATTCACCGCATGTTGTTTTGTAATTAAGTAAGTTCTTTCTTAATGTTGTTTTGTAATTGTATCAATACTTAATGCTGTACTGTAATTATATAAGTACCTAATGTTGTTCCATAATTATATAAGTACTTGTACTTACTTGAAGTTGTATTGCAAGTATCTAAGTACCTTTCGAAAATTTTAACTCAATCGTGTTGAGCTCGACAGAGAAATGACGATTGCAGTGCACGCAATATAACCCACGGACACATCAAAGCCCACGGACACATCAAAGCCCACGGACACATCAAAGCCCACGGACACATCAAAGCCCACGGACACATCAAAGCCCACGGACACATCAAAGCCCACGGACACATCAAAGCCCACGGACACATCAAAGCCCACGGACACATCAAAGCCCACGGACACAACAAAGCCCACGGACACAACAAAGCCCACGGACACATCAAAACCCACGGACACATCAAAGCCCACGGACACAACAAAGGCCACGGACACATCAAAGCCCACGGACACAACAAAGCCCACGGACACATCAAAGCCCACGGACACATCAAAACCCACGAACACATCAAAACCCACGGACACATCAAAGCCCACGGACACATCAAAGCCCACGGACACATCAAAGCCCACGGACACAACAAAGCCCACGGACACATCAAAGCCCACGGACACATCAAAGCCCACGGACACAACAAAGCCCAGGGACACAGCCCACGAACACATCAAAGCCCACGGACACATCAAAGCCCACGGACACAACAAAGGCCACGGACACATCAAAGCCCACGGACACATCAAAGCCCACGGACACAACAAAGCCCAGGGACACAGCCCAAGGACACATGAAAGCCCACTGTCAAAACAAAGCCCACGAACACATCAAAGCCCACGAACACATCAAAGCCCACGGACACAACAAAGCCCACGAACACATCAAAGCCCACGAACACATCAAAGCCCACGGACACTTCAAAGCCCACGGACACAACAAAGCCCACGGACACAACAAAGCCCACGGACACATCAAAGCCCACGAACACATCAAAGCCCACGAACACATCAAAGCCCACGGACACATCAAAGCCCACGGACACATCAAAGCCCACGGACACATCAAAGCCCACGGACACATCAAAGCCCACGGACACATCAAAGCCCACGGACACATCAAAGCCCACGGACACAACAAAGCCCACGGACACAACAAAGGCCACGGACACATCAAAGCCCACGGACACATCAAAGCCCACGGACACATCAAAGCCCAAGGACATATCAAAGCCCAGGGACACAGCCCAAGGACACATGAAAGCCCACTGTCAAAACAAAGGCCACGGACACATCAAAGCCCACGGACACATCAAAGCCCACGGACACATCAAAGCCCACGGACACATCAAAGCCCACGGACACATCAAAGCCCACGGACACAACAAAACCCACGGACACATCAAAGCCCACGGACACATCAAAGCCCACGGACACAACAAAGCCCACTATCACAACAAAGGCCACGGACACAACAAAACCCACGGACACATGAAAGCCCACGGACACAACAAAGCCCACGGACACATCAAAGCCCACGGACACAACAAAGCCCACGGACACATTAAAACCCACGGACACAACAAAGCCCACGGACACATTAAAACCCACGGACACAATTCCACCCACCGACAGTCCAAGTCTCAAGTTTGATCACATGACCTGTGTCCACCTAGCTCAGATGAGAACTGTTGTGGACGGTGAGTAAAATAGATACGACCGGACTTTCTGTTGATCACGCTATCTCTTCCTTCATATGCCTAGATCGAACTCTACTCCACCTGCTGTACGGAGGATCAGATCTGTTGGGATACTTTTGGGCTTTCAGTCTTGTAGGTTTCAGTTTTTGCCAGTGCTTTGAACTTGACAGGAAAATACTACGGCTTAAAGGCTTAACATAAAACAATATCGCCGAGTACTTAACTATACCGACCAAATCGATACAGTAAACCCTTTAAGAATAAATTACCAACTACTTAATGCATTTGTAATTAAAAAAAAAAACTACAAGAGAAAAAACAGCATCGAGGGCTATAGAAGTAGAGACGGGAAGAGGTTGAACATGAATATAGAGCTGCTATGATAAAAAAAAAAATCAATACCGCAACCTAGGCAACATACGTCAAATTATTAGGAGAGGAAAACAGCCATCGTAGCTTTTGATTCGTGGGTTCGCTTTAATAAGACCTGTATTATAGAGTTCGCAGGGGCGGATACACTAGAGCTATATAAACATATGTGGGGGTGGGTGGGGGAAGACTTGGCTTATAAACATGTGGGGGGGGAATAGGCTGGTAAACGTGTGGGGAGGGGGGAACAGGCTGATAAACATATGTGGGGGGAATAGGCTGGTAAACATCTGTGGGGGGGGGGGGGGGATATAGGCTGGTAAACATGTGGGGGGGGGGGGAATAGGCTGGTAAACATGTGGGGTGGGACTTGAATGATGAACATATGGGGGGGGGGGGGGGGAGACGACTGTTACTATAGTAGTGCAATGACTCAATGTTGTTTTAACTTTTTTTTAATGGGGCGCCTAAAAATAGCCCCCTACTCGACTGCAGCCCCGTAAGTCTCCCCCGTAGTACGCCGCTGACGTGCTGTTATGACTGAACCACTGGTATAGCTGTGAAACGGGGGGGGGTCATTTGTATTATACATGGATGGAGAGGGGGGGGGTCTGTTAGTCCACACATGACCTCCCTCTATCGTAACGGAATCCACCTTTACGATAGCGTCATGTCATTTGTTGACGAATCCTCTTACCCCCCCCCCCCCCCCCCCCACTTTCCTTCTATCGGCACTGTTACGAGTCCTCACTACACAAAAAAACGGACACCCCGCCTGTCATACCGTCAGTATGTACAGCTAATATTGTTAATAACGATACCGCAATACCCAAACTAACCTCACCAGTCTAGCTATTGTTATTTGCGATTCCCGCTCTTTGATTATGTACGAATGAGTAATCGATAACAGCCAAGGTGACAAACAACAAGCGTATCAAATATTTGAGTCCGATACACGTGCAGGCACACGTGGGTATAAGTTATCCAAAAGTTACGGTCCGTTTCAGTAAAACGGTTGACTTTAGTTTATGTTTTTTATAAACGGTCAATTATATATTTAAACAGGCCTTTCTAATACTTATATAGATGACTTTTAAAAAAAAAATCAAATTTTAAATAAAGAGGAATTTAATTCAGCATTATATAAGCAGACCGTTCTGTAATAAACAGGTATGTTTTTAACTTTAATCTTTCGATATATACATGGGTCTTTCTCTATGTCTGTTTTAATTTCAACGATCTAAAGTAACAATATTTCTTAAGTAATGTACTGATCTTTTTTTTAAAGTCTTAGGCCTACAGTGGCATGAATACAAAACTACTCAACTAGTAGTAATACCAGTTGCCTACTCTAAAAAAATCTAACTAATTCAAACCGTATATCCACGGTGTTATTAAAAACAAAATCTGGGATTACAAAACCACAGATAACTTCATCTAATTAGTTACCTGATACACATAGCCCGATATAACAACATATGGGTAAAACGTGTATCATTACTTCTTGGGGGTTGGTGTAGCGTTGACGTACATTTGGAAAGCAAGTTGTACGCTTATAACGAGACACAAAGAGAGAGGTACTTTTTCAAAGCGCTATGTACAATACTTGTAACAATTACAAAGAGACGTTTAGAGATAGGCCTATTTACAAAGACACACAAACAGACCAGTACATTTACAAAGTTACATAAACAAGACACCTGTACATTTACAAATAGACATAAACAAAACACCAGTACATTACAAATAGACATAAAAAAATTACTGTACATTACATTTAGACATAAACAAAATACCTGTACATTACAAATAGACATAAACAAACCACCTGTACATTTACAAATTGACATAGATCTACGCAAAAAGACCTGCACAATTATAAATAGACTTGTACAAATAGCTCAGAGGCGTAGCGAGGGCAGTGTTTCTTCCAGACTTTTTTCTCCGGGGGGGGGGGGGGGCACTTGAAATCTTCGGGGGGGCGGTAAACTTTCTTCGGGGGGGGGGGGCGGACACTGTTAAAAGTATATATTTTCTATATAAATTATATAAATTTCATTTCGTTCGGGGAAGGGGGGCGGTAAAAAAATTTCGGGGGGGGGGGGCGAAGGGGGGGGCACACACATGTCCTCGGGCGCCGACCTTAGGGGGCGCCAAAATGGGTTGGAATAATAAATTGAAAGGTTGAAGGGGGGATGCAAATCGAAAGTTTGAGGGGGGGGGGGGGTGGGGTGCAAATCGAAAGTTTTTCCCCGGGCGCCGGGCTGAAATAGCTATTTACAAAGACAATAAAACCTGTAGATTTACAAGGAGACAAAAGCGATCTTTACATTTACAAAAAAGAAATAAAATAGACCAGTGTTTTTTTTTCAAAGATACTTGAACAAAGATACCAAACTTGTACATAGAGACCCGTAAGTTCACAAAACAACAAATAATTCAAGTTATCTACGCGACAGACAAGTTCCAGAAATAAGACCGCCTCTTCTGAAACCATTTGTTCCTCCTATATATTAACTAACAACTTGGACTGGAATCTTGAGTGCCTTGGGATAAACCTTATCGATCAGGCAGCAGTGCTCCGACGCTCTCCTTAAAAGAAACCAGGAAAAAAAATCCCGCGTACACATTTCCGGTCGTGGAACATTACCCGACAGAGAACCAATCGATGTTCGGGTGGGGTTAGCCATCTATGCACAATTTCTTCGGTTTTTTTTTAAACAAAAGTAGACGAAGGAAAGTTGAATAAATCTTTATAAATAATAAAATTTTCCAAATTTTAAAACTAACTTAAAAATAATATTAAAAAAACAGAAGTTAGGGTGTGGTAAACCAACAATCAAATTATTACAATGCACATTTCTCCCCTCTCCAGACATTGAAAATGAGAAAAAAAATCGTGTTTTGAAAAACAACAAAATGTTTATAAATACACATTTAGGCTCTAATTTAAAAAAAAACAACTAAAGGCGCGAAAAAAGGAATGTCGCTTATCTAACAGATTTAAACGCAAGCGTTTTCGATCTTGGGCAAATAAAAACGTACACCATTTTAATTTTATGACAAAGCTTCCCGCCGTTAGTAATACCAGACGAGAAACTAGGCTAAACAACGCAGATTTCCGCCCACTTGAAAATTTCAGTCGGGTGAACTGCTGGAGTCTTAAAGCACACAGAGAAAGCGGGAGGGGGAAGGGGGAGGGGTTCAAAAGAACTAATAACGTAATGTGTTTAGCTTTACTTAATTAAGTATTAAGTTTATTTATAAATTTAAAAAATTGTTGTCTTACACAAGAAAGTACGCGTTATCTAGGTCAATTATACGTCATCATTCACACCGCCTAGAAGTTTCACAAGATGTTAGGTCAACTGGGTCGTCTCAAATTTGAAAAATGGGGGGGAACAGCTCTTCTTCCAATAGTGGTAAAAGAGAGTCCATTATTAAAAAAACAACAACACACGCACTTTTACGAGTAGGCTCGCCTCAGACGAAATATGCGCTAGCGGAAGATAAACACTGAAGACTAGACACCGATTTAATTATTATTAAGCCTAAATTAAAGCTCGCAGACACGAAAAAAAAAATGGTGTGGTCTATGAAAATAGAACAAATAACCGCCAAGACTTCTCGGTTCAGCAAACAACGAATATTGACTTAGAAGGGGGAATAAACCATCTTTACTTCCCCTGTTCACACATGAACTATCTTAATAACCTTTTTTCCTTTCTATACACTTCTACTAGCAATAACACTCTGATTATGAATTAGGCCTACGTTTCATCACACCGCATTGAATGGTTCTGTGTTTATTTCAACACTGTTTACATCATTAATTCAAGTTTTATATTGTGTAACTTTTTATATAACAAACACCATCAGACCTGTGTTATTCTATTTGCTGTTTTCGTTTCAAACGCACAATAGGTCTAAAAGGAAGTGGTTGGTTTTTTTTTAAAAATCCGGGAAACGTATTTCTTCAACCAAGAATAATTTCATTCGGTACTTTTCCATTACTGGCTACAAGGACAACTATGCATGTCTGTAAATAAAATACAGTGGAGCAGATCTGAACAGACACGTTCGCTTCCATTAAAATAAACCGGGAGTGATCTCCCCTAAACTTTCTCGAATATCCTTATATAACTTGGAATATAGGCATGATTTTTAATTACTTAAACTTTTAAAAATAGAATAGTAGGCCCTACTTTATACATTTATATGCGTTTTTTTGAGAAATCGGTAATAGCGTAAATTAGTACTTCCGGTCAACGGAAATCACTCAAAATTTGAAAGAAGGTAGAGAATTAGATCTTTTACTTGAATGTGAAATTTCATTTATCTATCTAAAATAGTGCTCAAGTTATAGGCTTTTGAAAAATTCAAAGTTGAAAAAGTACAACTTCCGGTTATCGGAAATCGCTCAAAAGTTGATCAGGATCTACGATTTTGATAAAATACTTATATATGAAATTTCATCAACCTAGCTGTAACGGTACTCAAGTTATCGTGTTTACACACAGACAGACAGACACACACACACACACACACAGACATACGGACAAGATTGCAAAATTATGTTTTTCCGTATCAGTGAGGTGTAAAACGATTACAAGACTTTCTCTATACTTCGTATATACGAGAAAGTAAAAATTAGGATAGAGTTTAGTCTTTGTTTAGTAAAGGTTTGCAATCAATAAACTTAAAATTACTTAGGGGGCCTATAGTACGGAATCTGGTAAATGCCGATGATGTTTAAAAATTAATATATTTTAAATTTTTTCTTCCTTATCGGTTGCATGATAATAATATTCAACTCATGAATAATATTCATGTTCACAAGAATCTAACAGTATTTGAAAATATCATTAATCATAAGCTGCCCTACATTTTCGGTGGCTTTTTTGGCTTGTTGAGGGGGGGGGGGGTAATTATATTTATATATACGAGCCGGCCCGCGGCATAACATACGCCGCTATTTAGTTGTTGTTTTTTCTACTTTTCAGTAATTCATAATTTGTGAATTCGACAGTACCAATGCTGCCACTGAAAATATTTGCTTTAAAACACTAAACCCCCATCCCCCCCCCCCCCCCCCCCCGTAAAAGCAGTCTCCTCTTAGTTACCTCCTCTAAGTTTAAAATAGTTTAAAACTGAATTATCTGCCCCTAATATCCGTCACCAAACTAAACATTTAGCGTGAACTACAACTCACCTGACCAAGTGAGGGCGGGGGGGGGGGGGGGGGGGGGGTGGAAGTGGGGGGGGGGGGGGGGGTAGCGGTAGAGAGGAAGAGAGGGGACTGCAAGGCGCGCGCTTGCAGCTTGTTTTCTAACGGCTCCCAGAAGAGAATTATATATATATATATATATATATATATATATATATATATATATACGAG
>NW_026732709.1:0-10000 GCF_028476545.2 Physella acuta | reverse complement strand
TGTTTTTAAATCGTTTCATGTTATTGTTTTTTTTTTTCAAATATAGAATATTCCCAAATATATATGTATATATATATATATATATATATATATATATATATATATATATATATATATATATATATGTGTGTGTGTGTGTGTGTGAGTGTATATAGGCATAATAATTTATATAAGGCACGTGCTTATCTTTGAATTTTAAACGAATAGTTTGTATTTGTCAAACTTGTTAAACATACGTTGGCTGTTTAGTTAATAAAGAAATTAGAACATAGTTCGACGACGGGGTGTACTCAGTAGCCAGACTCTATCCTAGTTCCTGATCTTAACGCTAACCCTGAAGTTGATTCTGACCCCCCCCCCCCCTTTTTAATTACTGCAATGTATTATGTTGTCAACGTTTTAAAAAAAGTTCAACTGAATGAGTTCGTATTCATGTAGTAAGGTAAGGGAGATCATGCTAAAGGGACGCAAACATTATAATGAATTGAATCTATAAATGCAAAAACGTTTTAACTGTTCACAATGGTATGTTGCCATATGGCAACAGTATGCGATATAGGGTTAAGTAAACTTTAGTGCAATGCAAGACGCGTTACTATTGTG
This sequence comes from Physella acuta, assembly GCF_028476545.2. Taxonomy (NCBI): domain Eukaryota; kingdom Metazoa; phylum Mollusca; class Gastropoda; family Physidae; genus Physella; species Physella acuta. Next base: position 9,397 of record NW_026732709.1, on the reverse strand, counting down.
TGATTGAAGGAGTTTCATAAGATAAACTTTATTAGGCCAATGACCCTTATTTAGCTAGTCTAAACTGCATGTGTCTAATACCAAATGTTTCAGTATTGTTGTATTCAAGTGTAGGCCGATCTACGTTCCTCTTCAGCCAAAACATGAAATATTAAAATGATTTCGACTAGCCTAAACTTCCTTTTCCACTGAGTGTATACATGGTAGCTGAATTAGAGTTAACCTGTTGCAGTGGCTCGGACATCAGCGCAGAGTTTCTTCCAGGCATCTCTTTGGGGGCGCCCCCCCCCCCCGAAGAAAGTCTACCGCCGCCCCACCCCCCACCCCCCCCAAAAAAAAACACTGCATCAGTGTGGGCCGGGCCGACATAACACAGTGCCGTGTGGTACCTGATGAGTGACGCATGCGTGGCCCGCGGGTCTTGTACTCGCCTACAGGTTGTTCCGCAGTGCAGATACAGCGTTAAACTACCACCCAGCTACAGCGTTAAACTAACACCCAGCTACAGCGTTAAACTACCACCCAGCTGCTACAGCGTTAAACTACCAACCAGCTACAGCGTTAAACTACCACCCAGGTGCTACAGCGTTAAACTACCACCCAGCTACAGCGTTAAACTACCACCCAGGTGCTACAGCGTTAAACTACCACCCAGCTACAGCGTTAAACTACCACCCAGGTGCTACAGCGTTAAACTACCACCCAGCTACAGCGTTAAACTACCACCCAGCTGCTACAGCGTTAAACTACCACCCAGCTACAGCGTTAAACTACCACCCAGCTGCTACAGCGTTAAACTACCACCCAGCTACAGCGTTAAACTACCACCCGCGAGCACACGGAAGTCATCTACGGTCCAATCAGCCAGGCTTTCTTGCTTGATTTTTTCCTTAGTGCCACTACTGAATCTAGTACTAGCTAACAAGACCTGCTCTAGCCGAGCTAGAAAAAATATATTCGACTGTTTTTATCTAATACTAGTTAACAAGCCCTGCTCTAGCCGAGCTAGGAAAAAAGATCTACTGTTTTTATCTAGAATCTAGTACTAGTCGGCAAGCCCTGCTCTAGCCGAGCTAGGAAAAAAGATCTACTGTTTTTATCTAGATCTAGATCTAGTACTAGTTAACAAGCCCTGCTCTAGCCGCGCTAGAAAAAGATCTACTGTTTTTATCTAGATCTAGTACTAGTCGGCAAGCCCTGCTCTAGCCGGGCTGGGCAAAAATCTACTGTTTTTATTTTTATATCAGAGTTGTGAGACCTACTCTTAAAGGATCAGACTGTATTCTTTAATTGTCAGCTTCAAAGGGGCGGCTGTTCCTCAGAGAGAAGGGTGAGAAGGAGGTCTAAATCAAACACTCCCTTGACCCCATTATTCTCGCCAGTTCAGATTGTGCATGAGACAGAACACTGCAGGATCAAAGAGTGGCGCGCGCAGTCACATGACCTCGGTGCGGTAGAGGGGGGAGGGAGGGGGGGGGGGGGGAGGGGAAAGAGGGGGGGGGGGGGGGGGGCGACGACGATACACACACCGTGTTTGCGCATTAATATCGAATTGACAAAGCTTTCTTAACTCACCCCGACCCCGGCCATATTGAATGCCTGCCACTCCCACTAATTAAACATCGGGTCAGAATATAAGGTGGGGGGGGGGGGGAATCAAAACGTCGCGAAAGTGTCTTTCTGATGCAGCAGCAAAAAAGAAACAGAATCGACTAGGGTTGGGGCTGGGTTAGAGCAGAGTTTCGAATGATGGCCGGGGTAAAGATTGGGGCTATGTTTTTACGTTTTGTTGGTTAGGTGTAGGTTCTGTTAAAACAAGAATCCTAATATTTTGCCTCGAATCAGTACCGATAATGAAGATAGGGCATACCTAACTTAATAGGCCCAATTCTAACGCAGAACATAACATCAGTAACAGTGGTGTAGGCAGAGGGGGTTAGGGGGGGGGGTCATGACTCATGACACCCCCCATAGACCCCACGGTATATATATATATATATATATAAAGTATAAGGGGGGGGGGTGCAAATCAAAAGTTTGAGGGGGGGGGGGGGTGCAAATCGACATTTTATCCCCGGGTGAAAATTGGAACACCCCCCCCCCCTTGAGACGATCCTGGCTACGCCACTGATCAGTAATCCCCATTAACAAACTAACCCAAATCATAACTCAGAACCTAGCCTAACAGTAACAGTCGTAGCTTCTTTGGATCTGGTTTAAAAGTACCAAAATGAGCAATCCACTTAAACAGCGTTTTAACTTCAGCTAATTAACCGAGTGGTGTGGACACATAAAAAGTACTACCACGTCAGGGGCCTACTCTTAACTAGACTAAGACACCCCCCTACCCCACACACAAACTATCCTATCAGAAAATAACTAGCGCTTTCCTAGAAAGGGGAGAAGAGATTTTTTTTAGATTGGTTCGATACAGCGCCTTGGGATATTCTAGTGTCGTCTGCCCGAATCTGCTGGCATCATTCCGGACTGGGATCGATAACGTGGGGTGGGGGGGGGGGGGGGGGGGGGGAAGAGAAACAACAACCTACTAGTCGTACAAGTCGTCTGTTGTAAGCTCTAATGGCAATTCAACGAACACAAAACTTCGAATTGGAATTTTTTAAAAATTTAATTCGCAACAGAAAATTAGGTATTTATTAAAAGTGAAAACCCGATACAATCGTAGTCGACGCCATTTTTTTAAAATTATAAACGCTACCACAAATTGGCGGTTAATCCTTATTTTTAAAAATACGGTTACATTGACAGGTGGGGGGGGGGAGGGAGGGGGATGGGTCACTAGATACACCCCTTGGTTCCACGCCTTTGACCCTTACGCAAATTCTAACCCTGGTTCTAATCCTTATCGTGACCCAAACAGCTATACAGAAACAAAATCTCGATTAAATATTGTCCTGCTGGCGTTTTAATACGAAAAATAAAAGCCAGTAGCCTTTACTTATTTCCGATAGATACAATAAAAGAGAACAAAAATTTTAGCCTGAATAATATCGTCGCATAGGCCTAATTCTCAACATCAAATTCGTGACCTTGAAGTTAAAAAAAAAACTTGCAGTCGGAGGTAAATAATTAGTCCAAATCAAAACATCTTAATTAAATTATCCACTGCAAGCAGATGAAAAAACAAAAACAACAAGCCGCATTAACTGTAACGGGTTTATTACTCAACACGCGCGCGTGTGTTGTTTTTTTTAAAAACACTGCTCACTCACACACACACAACGCTATCGTTCGTTTTAAGATTACAGCGAAATCGGCCTCGCGATTACTGGGAGAAAAACATCTTTAAATAAACCGGGAGTGATCTCCCCTAAACTTTCTCGAATATTCTTATATAAAATAACGGGATGGGAAGTCGGGCTATAGATATGATTTTTAATCCATTTTAAATACTTAAAGTTTTAAAAATAGAATAAAATCTCGTAGACAAAAGATTGCACACCAAGTGAACGCCAAATAAAAAAGTGCATAATAGTGCGCAATATTATTAGTACTTTAAAAATTTACATTAGTTTTTTGAGAAATCGGAAGTAGCGTAAATTAGTACTTCCGGGCAACGGAAATTACTCAAAATTTGACAGAAGATAGAGAATTAGATCTTATACTTACATGTGAAATTTCATTTATCTATCTGAAATAGAACTCAAGTAATAGGCTTTTGAAAAATTCAAAGTAGAAAAAGTACCACTTCCGGTTATTGGAAATCACTCAAAAGTTGATACGGATCTACGATTTTGATAAAATACTTATATATGAAATTTCATCAACCTAGCTGTAACGGTACTCAAGTTATTGTGTTTACACACGGACAGACAGACAGACACACAGACATACGGACAGAATTGCAAAGCCCAGTTTTTCAGACTGGATTACGCATAAAACCTCTTAATTTTGATAAATCTGGATTGATAATTTTTGCCCGATTAAAATAAGTCCTCTATACTTCGGATGTGATGAAGGACTGAGGTGTAATACGGTGAAAATTGTTAAAATTTCAAGTGATTTTTGTGCACGATGACAATACTTTCTCTATACTTCGTATATACGAGAAAGTAAAAAATACAAGCACTCAACAATGTTTAGTGTACATCAACAAGTAGTCTAAAAATGTTTAGAGAGTGGAGAAGGAGGGGGGGGGGGTGGCTGGTGATTATTTAACCTAATGTTCAATTAATTAAGTAATTACCTTGTGGTTAAATATTCTGTCTAATGCTAATGCTAAGCCTACGTATCTTAGGCTATACGTTTTACTTATTTTTTTCCAGCCCCCCCCCCCACCCACTATCAACGTCAGTTTAAAAAAAAAGCAAGACCCCACTCAATACTTTAAAAAAAAAAAAAAAACCTTCATCGCCAATAAACTCGGTTTTATCAAGACTATAAGATATATGCTGTCATTCTATACATAATCTCTGAAACTAGACAACACGTTTCTGGTCAGACCCAGACAACATCATGACATTCTCTTGTCATACATAGACAACATCATGACAGCTAAATGTCAGTCTCTTGTCACAGACAACATCATGACAGCTAAATGTCAGTCTCTTGTCACAGACAACATCATGACAGCTAAATGACAGTCTCTTGTCATACTCAGACAACATCATGACAGCTAAATGACAGTCTCTTGTCATACTCAGACAACATCATGTCAGCTAAATGACAGTCTCTTGTCATACTCAGACAAAATCATGACAGCTAAATGACAGTCTCTCGTCAAAGCTAAATGACAGTCTCTGGTCAAACCCAGACAACATCATGACAGCTAAATGACAGCTTCTTGTCACACCTAGAGAACATCATGACAGCTAAATGACAGCTTCTTTTCAAACCCGGACAACATCATGACAGCTAAATGACAGCTTCTTTTCAAACCCAGACACTATCATGACAGCTAAATGACAGCTTCTTTTCAAACCCAGAAACTATCATGACAGCTAAATGACAGCTTCTTTTCAAACCCAGACAACATCATGACAGCTAGATGTCAGTCTCTTGTCACACCCAGACAACATCATGACAGCTAAATGACAGCTTCTTTTCGAACCCAGAAACTATCATGACAGCTAAATGACAGCTTCTTTTCAAACCCAGACAACATCATGACAGCTAGATGTCAGTCTCTTGTCGCACCCAGACAACATCATGACAGCTAAATGACGTTCTCTGGTCAAACCCAGACAACATCATGACAGCTAAATGACAGCTTCTTGTCAAAACCAGACAACATCATGACAGCTAAATGACAGCTTCTTGTCAAACCCAGACAACATCATGACAGCTAAATGACAGCTTCTTGTCAAACTCAGACAACATCATGACAGCTAAATGACAGTCTCTGGTCAGTGGTCACACACAGACAACATCATGACAGCTAAATGACAGTCTCTTGTCACACCCAAACAACATCATGACAGCTAAATGACAGTTTCTTGTCACACCCAGACAACATCATGACAGCTAAATGACAGTTTCTTGTCCACCCAGACAACATCATGACAAATAAATGACAGTTTATTGTCACACCCAGACAACATCATGACAGCTAAATGACAGTCTCTTGTCACACCCAGACAACATCATGACAGCTAAATGACAGTTTCTTGTCACACTCAGACAACATCATGACAGCTAAATGACAGTCTCTTGTCAGACCCAAACAACATCATGACAGCTAAATGACAGTCTCTGGTCACACCCAGACAACATCATGACAGCTAAATGACAGTCTCTTGTCACACCGAGACAACATTATGACAGCTAAATGACAGCTTCTTGTCACACCCAGACAACATCATGACAGCTAAATGACAGCTTCTTTTCAAACCCAAACAACATCATGACAGCTAAATGACAGCTTCTTTTCAAACCCAGACACTATCATGACAGCTAAATGACAGCTTCTTTTCAAACCCAGAAACTATCATGACAGCTAAATGACAGCTTCTTTTCAAACCCAGACAACATCATGACAGCTAAATGACAGCTTCTTGTCAAACCCAGACAACATCATGACAGCTAAATGATAGCTTCTTTTCAAACCCAGACAACATCATGACAGCTAAATGACAGCTTCTTTTCAAACCCAAACAACATCATGACAGCTAAATGACAGTCTCTGGTCAAACCCAGACAACATCATGACAGCTAAATGACAGTCTCTAGTCAAACTCAGACAACATCATGACAGCTAAATGCCAGTCTCTTGTCACACCCAGACAACATCATGACAGCTAAATGACAACTTCTTGTCACACCCAGACAACATCATGACAACTAAATGACAGTCTCTTGTCACACCCAGACATCATGACAGCTAAATGACAACTTCTTGTCACACCCAGACAACATCATGACAGCTAAATGTCAGTCTCTGGTCAAACTCAGACAACATTATGTCAGCTAAATTACAGTCTCTGGTCATATCCAGGCAACATCATGACAGCTAAATGACAGTCTCTGGTCACACCCAGACAACATCATGACAGCTAAATGACAGTCTCTGGTCACACACAGACAACATCATGACAGCTAAATGACAGCTTCTTGTCACACCGAGACAACATCATGACAGCTAAATGACAGTCTCTGGTCAAACTCAGACAACATCATGACAGCTAAACGACAGTTTCTGGTCACAGACAACATCATGACAGCTTAATGACAGTTAAAAGATAGTGGCTGATCACATGGAGACAACATGGTAACACTTAAACGACAACATAATGACAGCTAAATAACAGTGTCTGATCATATTCAGGTAACACAATGACAGCTAAATGACAGTGTCTGATCAGACCAACGCAGCGTGATGACAGTCTCTGTTAACAGAAAGACAACGTGATGACATCTACATGTCATTCTCTACATGTCATTCTCTAGTAACAAAACAACATGATGACAACCCTGCTGTGATATCCACAATGGCTCGCGCCCTAGCCATTAGCCTAGCCTCATGTTCGGTCTCCAAAGACAACAAAACACACACGTGTTAATGAATAGACGCAGCTGTTATGTTAATTTAAGACAAATAATTACTGAACTACACAAACAGAAAACAATATTTTTACACACACAAAATAGGTCATGGGATATAGTAATTGGGATTTTTATATATCAAATTAAGTTTATTTTACACTTTTAGAAAATGCTAGATCTTAGGGCTTTTAGGGTCAGAAGCTGTGGAAAAAATCGATCCAACGCCAGCCTTCACAGAAAATAAAAAAGTTGGAACTAAATTTGAAACGGATTTCCCTTCCTAACAACCTGACACCCCTCCCGCTTCTATGTCAACGGTGATAAAGTGGTTGGGTCCGATGCGTAAAAAAAATCAAGCGTTTGATTTTTTGCTGTTAGCCTGATTTTTCTTTTAGTTATTTAAAAAAAAATACATTTATTAAAATAGTAGCCTACATAATATGTGAATGATGATAGTTGACAAAATATTACGCAACTTGAATACGTTGGTTAATAAAAGTAACATTAAAGTATAGTAAAGAGTAAAATATTCCATTTGAATATTCAAGCTTAAGTCAATTTCATAAAATTCTAGGCAGAACCCCCCATCCCATCCCCCAAACGGGCTTAATCAACCCAAAGTTGTCGCGAGACAAATAATTGATTCGTTACTAAATATAAATTTACGTTATTATAAAAGTAGGTCAGGGGGTGGAAGGTTATGTTTGCATTAATACCGAGGCTGGGATTTTTTAAAGTACGGCAACCACTGCTTTAGGCGTTTCCATTAATTAGTGATACACTAATGACTTTCTCGCGCGTCTGTTCAATAGTTTTTCATTCTCTCCATACATACGTGAATAGAAATATATACATCGTAGAAAATATACAACAAAAGAAGCTCTTCGGTTGAGCAATACAGTTAACGTTCCAAACAGTATCGTTGTTAATTAGGGTTAAGGCCGTGGGAGCGATACTAGCAAAAGAAAACAATGATAAAACCTTAGCAGTGCACTTATAAGTTAAAAGTAACAAAAATTAGTATTTAACACAAGTCTCTCTGGATGGGGGGAGGGGGGGGGAAGGAATATGTCATATAGTGCCCGTTTATGCCACAATAATGGAATTGTCTTTAAAAATGGCATGTTAGGTTACCAGTAGTCCTTAATACTACTAATATACATTGCTAATATCAAAGCTAACCCTATCTCTAACCCAAACCATAGTCTAATTTCTACCACAGCCGCAAACCAAACGTTTTAAGCCCATGAACCGAACACACACCTTCCAGGACAGAAGTCGTGTTTACTGCTCGACTACATGTTCTCATAACACTAGCACTCGAAATCAGCATTGCTTAGCCTAAAACAAGCATTGGCCCTTACTTTATATTATAAATATTACCCCCGGCTTAACCATAAACATATGCTGGTTTAATAGAAACATGCCATATTTACATAATTTACTTTTATGAAGAGAGCGTTTTACAGGGTTTTTTTTCATTATAATGCTTCCATAGTATGTTACTTTTCTGGATCAGTAGCCTCGGTAGTGGAATCGCTGATAACGATACTCTATAAATACACGTAACCCCAATAATCTTATCGGGAAAAGTAGGCCTAACGTTTCAATGAATGTGATACACGTGTACTGTTTACAGCTGTCTCATTTCAAATTACTCTATTAACAATTGGACAACAAATAAAAAAAAAGTCTGAGCTGTTTTTTAAACTCTTTTTTAAAATACGAAGTAGCAGACCTATCCAAACTATTAAAACACAAGACATAAATAGATGACGAAGTGCATTTTATTTTTTTCCCGATATCACTAATTTTTCCCGATATCATTGTTGGGAGTGTGTGGGGGTGAGGGTAAGGTCTAGGCCCATAATATGATCCTAAAAGGCCCCCCCACCTTTCCTTTTTGTCAGCTTCCCCCCCCCATCCCCCCTCCTCCAACTTTTCAGTCTGGACGACATGTAAAAAAAAACCAAAACTTGGTTGAGCTCAATGAAGCCGCAACATATAACTGAAGCAGATATTCACACCCATCAGTGGCGTAGGCAAGGGGGGGGGGGGGTTAGAGGGGTTATAACCCCTCCCATGTACTCACACCCCTATATATATATATATACACACACACATATATATATATATATATATATATATATATATATATATATATATATATATATATATATATATATATATATATATATATATATATATATATATATATATATATATATATATATATATATATATATATGACACCCATGACATTTTCTCGTAATCTCAACACTAGTTATGCCAGTGTCCTTTCACTATAAGAAATAAGATATTTTTTTTTTCAATTTATGTTGGTAAAATATAACCCGTGTATCCCTCATTATAAAACAGTGAATTTTTTCATTAA
>NW_026732708.1:160000-231379 GCF_028476545.2 Physella acuta | reverse complement strand
ATTAAACAATATTTTTTGCAGAACCCTACCATTGAGTGATCTAATCATCTCCACAAAGTTTCATGGTACACGGATGAACGGTGTGAAACCGAAATTTTATAAAACGTATATAGAGAAAAATCGCAGCCTCCCGTGGCGCCGCCCTTGCGAAATTAAAAAAAGGATTTTTTTACAGAACCCTTCCCTGAACTGTTCTAATCAACTCCCCCAAAGTCTCATGGCTATCGGATAACGGTGTCACACCAAAACCGACTTTTATTTTTATATACCGTATATAGAGAAAAATCGGACCCTCCCGTGGCGCCGCCTTTGCGAAATTAAAAATTATTTTTTTACAGAACCCTTCCCTAGAGTGGTATAATGAACTCCCCAAAGTCTCATGGCTATCGGATGAACGATGCCAAACCAAAAATCGACTTTTATTTTTATATACGGTATATAGAGAAAAACAAATCGCGCCCTGCCGGGGCGCCACCCCTGCGAATTTGAATTTTTTTTTTTTCGTAGAAACCTCCGCAGGAATATTCTCAACAACTTCCCAAAGTTTCACGGCGATGTGATAAGAGGTGTGGTAATGCATAAAAGACACACAGACAGACACACAGACAGACACACAGACAGACAGACAGACAGACACACATACATTGATTTATATATATATAGATTCGAGAAAGTTTAGGGGAGATCACTCCCGGTTTATTTTTATGAATTACTAATAGGAACTCAATTGCTGTGTTACTTAATTAACTAAATAGTAAAATAAACGTAGATTTGTGCCTTACTTACCAATTGGTACGTGAATGTTGAGTTTGATATAGTAACAGTTATTCTGGTGTGCCTGGTAGGGAACGTTTCCTCTAAGGTGAAAAAGTATGTGTGTAACGTGTACAATATGTGCTTAAAGTTGTATACAAAGATATAAGTAATTTACAAAAAGAACGCGCGGCAGGATCAAAACTACTGCGCAGCCGCACAAACCAGAGGCATAGCGACCCTTCCCGGCGCCCGGGGACAAACTTTTAATTTGGCGCGCCTCCCTCCCCCCTCGGGAGCAAATTTTCAATTTGCACCCCCCTCAAACTTTCCATTTGCAACCCCCCCCCCCTCAAAGTGCAAAAATGCAGCTAAAATGACATTTTAATTTGTTTTTAAAACCCATTTTGGCGCCCCCTAAGGTCGGCGTCCGGGGACATATGCCCCCCCCCCCCCACGCTACGCCTCTGGCACAAACAGCGCTGCTTATTTTAGATGGAACATTCTTGGTAGGGTAACTTGTTTTATAACACTTTTTCAAATAATTTACATTGTGTCTTTAAACCAGGGTTCTTTCAACAGAACCTAATGTATAAAGATAAATCTGATTCTGTATCTCTGTTATTTATACGTATGTTTATGTGACCGTGTATAGTAAAAAAAAAAAAACAACTCAAAAATTAAAAACTTTCACAGGCAGAGAAGATGACGTCACATGAAACTAAGAAGAAACAATCTTATCAATTCAGAAGAAAGGAAAGTTTTAAAGTTGAAAATCATGAAAAGTACTCAAATGAATGACGTAATCAGTTGTACATAAAAATAGAATTGATTGTCGAATGTCGAAAGGATATGCATTATAATAATAACATCATTGCTAAAAAAAATAATTTATAAACATTCGCGGTGTTTCTACAAGACTAGGCCTAATCTAAATTTATAGGCCTACTCACTATCTAGAATATCTAATCTTTTAGTAATGCCGATCTAACTACAGTCTACAGAAGGATCGTTCGATTTTATTCAGATAGAATCATTAATCTAATTATAGATCAATCAAAATATGAATTGTCTGATAGAATCTTCTATAAGCGCTCATGTCACGAGTGAGCCTTGCTGGTTGGGTATGGAAGAGGCTGGGCGAGGTCCAGTATGAGGGCCTATGGTGTATGGGACCTGCTATAGCCCCATCTCTGATAAAGAACGATTCTCCGACTTAAAATCTGCTGATTCTAAAGTTTTAACAGAGGAACAACGAGAATCTATCTTCTCAAAAATGAGTGAGTCATTGGTTATTCTAGGTTGGATGGTAGAAATTCTTTCTCCAGCATATATTTCTAAAAGTATGCTTAGAAAGGATACATATAACCTTAATGCACTCTCTTAACTGTGGTTTTGGATTAATAAAAATATATCTTGAACGAGGTGTTAAGTTACCGAGGTTTATGTAGATACAGTAGGTGATTCTTATAAATTCCAGACCAAGTTGAAGGATATTTTCCCCAACATTGATGTAACGGTGAGCAAGAAAGCGGATTCTCTATTTCCTATTGTTAGTGCTGCTAGTATATGCAGAGGCGTAGCGACCCTTCCCGGCGCCCGGGGACAAACTTTCAATTTGGCGCCCCCTTCGGGAGCGAATTTTCAATTTGCACCCCCCTCCCCCTCAAATTTTCGATTTGCACCCCCCTCAAACTTTCGATTTGCACCCCCCCCCCCCTCAAATTATTTATAATGCAAAAATGCAGCTAAAATAACATTTTAATTTGTTTTGACAACCCATTTTGGCGCCCCCTAAGGTCGGCGCCCGGGGACATATGTACCCCCATGCCCCCCCCCATCGCTACGCCTCTGAGTATATGTGCCAAGGTTGCTAGAGATCAAGCAGTTAAAAAACTGGGTATTTATGGAGCAGATCTCTTTAGAAGAGCCAGACTATGGCTCAGGTTATCCCGGAGCAGTGGCGTAGGCAGGGGGGGGGGGTAGACCCCTCGGTATATATATATAAAGTATGAGGGGGGTGCAAATCGAAAGTTTGGGGGGGGGGGGGTGGGGGTGCAAATCGAAAGCTTGTCCCCGGGTAAAAATTGGAACCCCTCCCCCCCCCCCCTTGAGACGATCCTGGCTACGCCACTGTCCTGGAGATCCGGAAAAAAAAATAATTCTGGAGCAAAGCTTTGACAACTGTTTTGGGTTCCATCATTTGTCCGTTTTAATTTGTCCGCTGCATCTTTGATCACGGAGAAGGATGGTGTTGCAGTTCGATGGGAAGATGGTGATGAGGATAATGATGAGGATGACGCAGAATCACAAGGGACGTCAACACTCTCTCATTTCTTCAAGAAGAAGGACAGCAAGCAGAGGCGTAGCGACCCTTCCCGGCGCCCGGGGACAAACTTTTCGATTTGCACCCCCCCTCGAGATTTCGATTTGCACCCCCCCCCCCCTCAAACTTTCGATTTGCATCCCCCTCAACCTTTCAATTTATTTTTCCAACCCATTTTGGCGCCCCCTATGGTCGGCGCCCGGGGACATATGTCCCCCCCCCCCCCCGCCCCCCCCCCCCCCCCCCTTCTCGCTACGCTACTGACAGCAAGCCAGAACTCACCCGACATCGCTTCTTTTCACATCAATAGCTGACCCATGTAACATCTATTTAAGCCAGGGGTCTCCAAACTTTTAAGTCCGAGGGCCGCATTAACTATAAAATTCAGTTCGGGGGCCAGTTTCTTCCAGGCATGTTTTTGATTTTTCTGAGCAAAGTTCCTCAGCCATCACCAACAAACGTTTTTTTCCGTGAACAAAATGATCTCCGCGGGCCGGATGAGAGGGCCTCGCGGGCCGCATCCGGCCCGCGGGCCGTATTTGGAGACCCCTGATTTTAAGCCATTAAATTTGTATTTACTTAAAAAAAAAATAGGAAAAAAAACTGTGAGAGGTCTGCTAACTATAGATAAAGATGTTGGAAAGGGAAGATTGTTTGATTTGATGTGTCTCATTGTAATCCACATAATTTTTCCGGTTGCTTAAAATTTGTATCATCTTAATTTTCTGAAATCCCAAATTTATTTCAGCTCTACTTAAAAGCCCAAACCCCCCTCAGCCTACCACGCCGAAGGAAAAAAAAATCCCTTGAATCATCATTTAATTACACATTTGCATTTTCAGGTTTAAAAAAAATTGTAATTAGACGTTTAGTATTAGATCTATGTATAAGTAAACCATCTTAAATTAATGAAAGTAAGAAAGTATTGCTATTGTAAATCTGTATCAGTCCCAGAGGCGTAGCGACCCTTCCCGGCGTCCGGGGACAAACTTTTCGATTTGCACCCCCCCCCCCCCCCCTCAAGATTTCGATTTGCATCCCCCCCCTCAAACTTTCGATTTGCAACCCCCCTCAACCTTTCAATTTATTTTTCCAACCCATTTTGGCGCCCCCTAAGGTCGGCGCCCGGGGACATATGCCCCCCCCCCCCCCCCCCCGCTACGCTACTGATCAGTCCTCACAAGTCGATGATGAAAACTGTAATACTAAAGCAAACATGCAAGGCAAACTGACGCTGTAAATTACATGTCTGAGGTGAAAAAAATATATATTTAGAAATACTATTTATAGGTCGGTTTCAAATGTTAATCTCTTAATATTTAATTAAAAAAAAATAGTAAAAAATTTAAAAAGTGTATAAAACATTTTATTGACAAGCTTATATGCATTTATAGGAGAAAAAAAAACGATTTTTCATAAAATATATAATGATAAACTTCAATTTAAATAACTAAAAAGAAATTAGTCTGTTAGAATTGGTCGAAATTTCGCAAGCCAGTTTTGATCCATGATGACAAAATACAAAAGCACGAGGAAGCAAGTAAAATAAAAACTTGTAAAAACTAAACGTTTTGTTGGTCCTAATATGAAACCCCGTCGTTAGCCCCACTCCTCAGTATACCAGGTAAAACTCAAACAACCCGGTGCAGCAGCTAATAGTGTCACCCCCCCCCCCCCCCCCCTAAATCGTGTCACCCGGTGCGGCAACTAATGGTGTCACCCCCCCCCCCCCCTAAATGATGTCACCCGGTGCGGTCCGCACCCCCCCCCCCCCCCTCGATACGCCCCTGGGCCTACCCCTCCAGTACGACTTGACAGCAGATATTGGCACCACTCCTTTGAGTTTTAAAACGATAAATACAATGTTCTTTAAAATATTGAAATCAAAGTGTAGTGATAATTATTTACAGAAAGGTATTTTATTTTTCTTCTTTTTACTGCAAGAATAAACTCTGTCAACATATAGTATTTTAATCAATTCCTATTACAATTGATTAAAAACAGCTTTCTAAAACGCGAAATAAACGCTAAAATTAGTTTTCTAACATTGCTTTTTTATAATGCAAAAGTGTGACGTCACAACAAAATGACCCCCCCCCCCTTCCTCATCACACACCGTCACAAAATTACGGACCCCCTCCGCCTACGAGTGTGACGTCAAAAGGAAAGGTTGTAAAAAGAATGAAAGTATTTTCAGCTATCTGGGATTTATAATAGTTTTAAACATTTTATTCATATTATTAAAAATAATTACCTTTTCCTATCCTGGGAGTCTTATATAACTAATGGAAACCAATCTGAGACCATTTTACCAACCACTCAAACTATCGTCATTTGTGTGTCAAAAAAGCAAACCCAGTTTTAAAAAATGGTCACAAAGTCAACCCCCCCCCCCCCCCCCCCCCCCCAAACCACCACCCCTATAAAAAACCGAACAAATCAAAACAGCAACCCTTATTTGATAAAAAAAAAATCCATTTTTTACCATACCAATTATTCGAAAGAATAAAAAAAATAACTCACCCCTCCCCTATATCCCAGATCAATAATTAATTAAAATCAAAGTCTAAACTCCTCTCCTACTTTGAGTGCGAGGCCATTAACGATCCCCCCCCCCCCTCCCCGCACACACACACACATGCATCGATATGAAAATTGTTTCGCATTAGTGTAGGATAACCTTTGACAGAGCGTTTGAAATGACTGCCTAATTTACTATTACGGAAACAAATTTTATAAAAATAGATTTCTAGATTCTAATCTTGGTTATAATCCGGTACTTAACGGCACGTTTTTGTATTTAGATAATGTTGTCACAGGGAAACAAGGCTCGCAGGTTCAGATTTGGTTATTTTATTTAACACACCTTTAATTATGTAAATATATTGAAGCATTTAAAATGTTAGTTTAGTTCTCTTTTACCTTAATATTTGATTGACCGTACTGTTTTTCACACGTTTCAAGCGTAATAAAGTTTTCTTCCTCCAAAGGGGTGAAATCCCAACCCTATTAGTTAGACTTTGGACTTTAAATTGTTTTGCAATACATTATTCTGCGACGAACAGTCAAAGGGAAACAACAATTAAATTATTATGAACAATCATGAAAGGTGTAAGTTGCCTTTTCTTGAATAGATTTATGTATTTTTATCCTTGTTTAAAAAACATTTTAAAACTCAAACCAAATCTAAAATCTCGATTTATAAAAAAGACTATATTTAAAATAAAAACAAAGTGTTCTAATTGTAATTGATTTAATATTAAAAATCTGCTGTTTATATATTTATAAAATATATAGAACTATAATTTATGAATAGTAATTATCAATAGGATAAATCTGTATTGTCTAGGACAGTCTAGGCCTAGATCTATATCATTTTAAATAGATCTAAAATCTGGTAAATAAAAAATTGAGATTGGCCAATGTAAAAATGTAGGCCCTATTGCAGGGGTCGGCAACCTTTTGAAGCTGAAGAGCCAAAAGTTATAATTTTCAAAATTTCCCAGGTTTTAAAGAGCCGCTAACATTTTTTTTATTTCAAATATTTTATTTTTTTATTAAGATTATTAGTATTTGTTCAAGGAGCTGAAGAGCCGCATCTTGATATCAAAAGAGCCGCAATATATATTGTAATATATATTTTATTATATTTATAGCCTTTACTAGTCTGATTCCACTTTATTTATTAATGGAAAAAAATGAAACTATATACTTAGATCGCTCACACTTTGATGAAGATGTATATTATTAAGTCTTTTTCTTTAAATAATTTGATTTTTAATTTATGATAAATTAACTAACAAATTGCTATTTTAACTTTTTCCTATATTTAAAATTTCAAACTTTTTCTTTATGTTTTAAATTTAGAAAATGCAGGAAGACTTGCATACACTTCTAAAAACAGAAATGACAAGAACGGTGAGCCACAAATTTGACCAAGTCATGGGGCATGAAGATGTGAAATCTATCTTAGAAAACAGCATCGACCAGCTAAGTAGACGACATTTATCAGCTCCATTACTGCTGTGTGGTCACCCTGGTGTGGGGAAATCTCTTTTACTCGAGGCAGCCGCCTTCAAACTAAAATTAAATCTCTTTGTTTTTAACCTGTATTGCCTTGGTTCAACAACCTACGGAGGTGCCACAAAGATTGATCGCTGCATTAAAACTGTATTCGAGGTGGCTGCAAGTTATGGTCCTAGTATTTTGTGTTTTGAGGATGTAGATGTGCTGAGTAAAGAGGAAGATATTTTTAGAATGGGGAAAGTTGAATTATTAAAATATCTTGATAGTGAAAGTGAAGGAAAAATGGTCAAAGACAATGTGTTGGTAGTTGGAGCTACAACAAAGCCTTGGAATTTGGACACAGAAATAGTTCGGCTATTTAAAATTGTGTAAGTATTGTTTACTATATTAGTTAGCTATATGGAATAAATAATAAATGTGGGTTCTAAAAAGCACAGGTGCATAGCATAGATTGCATAAGAGTCTCATGCTAAAAACTGTATGAAACAATTTCTTCTTTTTTGAAAAATGCAGTTTATGAGTGCTACTGACTTATTATAATGAATATAATAATTGTTTTGATTTGCAGTGAAGTGTTAGGTAGTTTTGTGATAACCTGTGATAGCATACCATTAGAAATAAATTACTGAAGCACAAGAAACTAAATTTTTAAAAACTGTATTATTTGACAGCATATATTCAATATATGCTGTCTAATACTATATTGCTAATCATTTTAAAAAATCACAATTATATTAAGGTACTGGATGACATGGATTTTTAATTAGTTCCTATTGACGGGAGATTGTATGATTATTTTAGCTGTATAAAACTAAGGAGTAGCTAGGGAGGGTGGCCACCCCTGGTGCTAACCCTAGGGGGAGCTAAATGTGGTAGGAAAAATTGATAGTAGGGCTGGGTGCCAGAATAGGTCACTATGCCTCTGTACTAAGACAAATCCAAGTATATACTATAAAACTCTTTATAGACCAGTATTTGTACCTCAGTTAAGTGTGATTGCTGACTTCCCAAGCGATTATCAATACAAGTTTATATTTTAAAAGGTTTACAATCATTATAAGAATATTTGAAATTATTTCCTATTAAACTGAATATGTATGTAACCAACTTGTAACAAAAATTCAAAATATTGACATTTGTTCAACAGAAATATTGACCTGCCTACATTACAAGACCGTATCCTCATGATTAACAGATATATTGATGGCTCAAACTTGAGGCATGACCTGAATGATGGGGATATAGTAAATATTGGACATAGAACAGCAGGTACAATTCGTTTTTTATATGGGTGTCATTGTCTGCCAAATAAAGAAATATTAAAATATAAAATGTTGGTAGGGTAGCCTATATGAATGTCTATCTTTGCTGTTTAATAATAATTGATAGAATACCAATTTATAAAATTGAACTTTTTTCTGAGCAGAAAGTTTTACAATTGCCTTCTTTATTTAAAAAAAAAAAGTGTTGAATAAATTCCGCCGAATGTTTTACGGTCAAAGAGAGGTAATCGTGAAAATAAAAATAATCAATATTGTCACGGTTGTTTCCCTTTGACCGTGTTTAGAAAAATATCCATAAAATTATTAAAATTAAAGCCTTTGAATGAATTTAATTTAAGAAATGTAAAAGTGCATTTTTGGTTGTTCCTTGTTCAAAAAATTCCAAAAAAATAATATTTCAACTTCTCTACAAATAATGCTTTAACTACATTGATTATAATAAATAGTTATCATTAGTTAGAAAACAGTATTGTTTATTTCTGTTAGGATATACAGGTGCTGATCTTCTAGTTTTTCTAAGGCAAGTCTGTATGCAAGAGCTACAACTGATAACCAAAGCACAGTTCTTTAAAAAAGTATTTATTGAGGAACAAACTGTAAGTTGTTTTAAGTAGAATACGTTTAATTTTATTAACATTCATGTTTTAAGTTAATACTAGTGAAATGATGTGAAAAAAAATATAAGTCATAACAACTTACCAAAGTCAAATACAGTTACTTGATCATGTTCGTTCTATATTCCTGAATCTAGCCAAATTTGGTGAAATCTATGTTGGTTTGGCACTTGTCTTCTAACACAGTGATACTTAACTTTGTTTGTCTTATTGATAGTGGTCTCTTGAGGGAATGTTGAGTTAATTTAATATTTATTTATTTTTGTGTACTGAAAATAATACAGAAAAATTCAGAAGAAGGTAAATACTCTAGTGCAAGAAGCTTCCTACACTTTCATATCATTATATTATCATGCTATATTTAATTTAATTTAAACAGTAAATATACCCTGAACCATGCTATATTTAATTTAATTTAATTTAAACAGTGATCATACATTGGTATTTCGTCCTCAGAATAATAAGAAGACCGAAAATAATGAACCAGATGTTTCAACATCTGAAGCCAAATTGCTTCAACATTGTTGTACCAACAACAATCACCATCAACATATGGAGTTGCCAAACACTCATGATAGTGATTGTCAGGTAATTGGTAATGAAAAATGTAACTCTTCAGTGTCTATGATAGAAAAGTATGTACCCTGTGAGTCCCATGACGAGGGGGCAGTGCAGACAACGTTCCTTGACCTGCCAGATGACCAGCTGTGGCAGGAGTTTCATTTGACCAAGAAAACATTAGATGAGACACTTTTTCTACCTTCCATAACAGAAGATTTAAAAAAACAGATGGCGATATTTTATGAGAAACTTCACTGCAGTTTTTAAGCTTTCGTGATTTTGTAACTGCTTACAAAACATACTTTATTGGATTAATTACTTGATTAATTCATTCGGATCCAAGGTATACCATAAGACTGCTGATATTTGCCTAGTGTTTACTGCCATTTTGAACAAGCCTCAGATTACTTGCCAGTGAGACCTTGTAACATTGTCAATGTGTAGCAACTATACCAACTTGGCAATATTAAAAACCTGGCATCAATTTCAATTTTAGAAACATTTCCTGTCAACATTAGCTGCTGGAAAACATTTCCAAACTGACAACATTGCAAATCTGGCAACATTGGTAAAATTGTCTCAAGTTGAAACACCAAAAACTTAAATTGCAACCCAATGTCTTTAGACCTTAGGGTTGCGTTTGAATGTAAGTAGTAAAGTGCTCTATCAGACCTGAAGGTATTGGAGGCCAGATGAAGTAGAGTGTAGAGTTTATCTGTTACTTCAACCTTACCATATTAACAGATTGTGTGGACAGTGCTACTGACTATGCCAGATACCCTTCTGGGTTGAGCCATAGACTCAGATCTGAACCTAAACCTACAGGTCAGTAATTGCATCCTCTACCCATCAACCATGCTGTACCTTTAGGTTAAATAACTATACTTTATGAGATAGTTTAAATTATCCAATTAATCAGAATTTTTGCTCATTAATCAATGTGTTTTTCTTTGGAAATTGGATAAATTACATTTTAGACTTTCCTTACTGACATATCTCTAGTTCTACTGTTTTGGTAACCTAGAATAAAATTATTTTTAATTTAAAACACCAAACGTACATACATTTACAAAGAAAATGGTTTGAAGTCAGTACGGAAAATTTACAATTTATTGTTTTTTTTTCCCAGCATGGTAGTATGTTTAAAATGTAGCATATAATTGTAATATTATTCTCTATACATGATCTATGACAATACTTATCATTGAAATATTGGACAAGAGCAACATGAAATAAAAAGTGGGCTATAGGAAATGATACAAAAAGTGATTAGACAGAGGTCAGCTTGTGGTCAGCTTCCGTTATAGATACAGTTGAGATGCAGTCCAACTTTCACTTGACTTTTAAAGTCAAGCTCGGCTGATTGCAAAAGTCAAGTCAAGTGCAGTTTAACATAGTAAGCTATGATCATGCTGTTTCATAGGGTAGTCGTAGAGGGAAAAAAAAGAGTTTGCGCTATCATGGAGATATTTTTATCAGCACTGTTTTAGCTATACATTTTACTATTCATTAATTTTTATTTTAAAAAAAAATTAAAATAGTATGAAGCTCTATAATGTTAAAAATGATTTTTTTAAAAAGCAGTTTAAGAAATAAAATAAAAACATTTTAAAAAGCATTAAAAAAAGTTTTTAAAAATTAGTTGAGAAATTAAAAAGACTTAAAATTAATGTACATATTTAAAATCTAATTTGAAGCACCTTAACTACATGTAAACTAGTTACACACTTGATAATTAAGAAAAAAAAAAGCCAGACAATATGTCTAAATAAGTTATTGTAAAATTGTGCATATTCAAGAAATGATACCTGTTTTAGAAAATTGCATATCTTTCTCAAATTTTACAAGATAAAAAAAGTTTTAAAAAAAAATCATATACAACATGCCAGATAAATTAAGTGTGATTTAAAGACAAACATAATATATTGAATCATGTAATGTTGCCTTTATAAGACATAAGATGGCAAAGAACACTGTGTGAAATATCAACATAAGATACAGGTGTAACCTAATGGACCATACTTTTTTGGAGAACATTTGTTCAGATAATTAGCTATCACAGAGTTACCCCGGTTTAAAGGCCATTTAACCACATTTCACCAATTAAATGAAAATGTATGCATGTGCAGGGAAAATTTAAAAATAAATATTTGTGTACTTTTAGCAAATAAAACAAAAACTATTAAAGATAACAGAACTAACATTTGTATAATTTATCAACTTGAATTATTTTTTTGACTGCTACAACTGGTTTTATATTAAACAGAAAATATCAAAGACTAAGAAGAGATCATGCTTTTTTAATATTTGGCACACTTTAACGCTTTGAAAGAGGAAATGCATATTAACAACTAGATTTAAATTTCCAGACATTAGACAGATACAAGCCATATTTGAATATCAAGTTTCATTTATGATTTACTTCCCAAATCATGTAAATAAAAAATTGATAGTTGAAATAACAGCTCGATTACAAACTATAGCAATAGGCAATGAGACATTTGCTATTTATAATTAATACATTTGTTTTAACATTATAATACAAACATCTAAAATCATACCAACATTGCTTCATTTATTTATAGGCAAGCTTATACCCACAAAATAATGTACACTACAAGCTAGTTTGAATGGAGACCCTCATTGTAAAATATACTTTTAATATACACAGTAGCCTTTACTAAATTTAAAAAAACAAAATAGACACCGTAAATTTCAATCACATTTTAAAACCATCAATCTTCAAATGAAATATTAGAATATTTTTCAAAGTCCTACGCCAATAATAATATTCGGGTTTTAGAATCAGCCACAAATTATTACCAGCATTAACCAATTAAAACATAATCACAATACACTTTGCCTTCTATATTTGAAATTTTGGGTGTTGCGGTTCATACCGTAGTTGAAATTTGAATACAAAAGTAGAGTGTTTAAATAAACTAACCCAATTATCTTCATTTTTCCAGCTAGTGGCATGTCTAGACAGAAATAATTCATGGCATGTTTGGACAGAAATATTTCAGTGATGGTATTATTAATTAAATAAAATAAAAGATTGTGCCAAATTATGTATTAATAACACTATAATATTAACTTAGGATAACCACTATTGTATATTAGATACAAATTTTCTTTGAAACCTTAAGTCTAATACATTTTATTGATGCACTAATTCTATGCTAGTATTTTTTTCTTCAGATTAGAAAAAAAAAAAATCACAAAAATGTTGAAATCACAGAAGACAAATCAAAAGACAATTGAGAGTACTTTTTTTTTAATATTGGACAAATTCGAATCACAATGTGCTATGTTGACTTTATCCTTCTATAAAGTTAAATAAAATGAAAAATAAAAAATACTCTAAAATTCCTCCATATTGAACACATTTACAATTTTTGCCTCAGTTATAATCTATATTATAACTATTTAAAAAATGTAAAATTGTAGAAACCTCTTTTTTATAAGTTGTAGGTAATACATTATTTATTACTGGTAAAAATAAGGGAATAGACTTTTAAGCACTTTTAACAATTAAAAACAAAATTTGTTTCTAAAATTCTACTTGATAATCACTTTCTAGTTATTTATATACCAGGCCCTCAAAAGTAAAAAAGAAAATTTTAAATATAGCTTGAAATATCAAAAGCTGAATTATTGTGGCTTTTCATTTAAAAAGAATTATAAGCTTTCTTATTAAATTACTTCTCCTTTTAATTGATTACAAGGTCTAGAAGTTATGGCATACCAAATCTCTAAGTTATAAATTTTTGGAGTTATGGCATACCATAACATCATGTCTTACTAATGCCTCAAAACTTGGGTAGCAATGAAAGAATGTATTTAATATTGAGCAATTGTTTCATTTATCAAAATATTTCTTAGGACTTACAACAGAGAGAGGGATGTCTTTCAACACAGTTAAAGGGGAATAAAAAATATTTTCATAATTCTGTGAAGTTTTCAGATGAAAATAGTTTAGATTTTTTTTTTTTAGCCAGTACTGCACATTAAAGTGAAGAGTGGAATCGTATGGAATTTGTAATTAATTAGCCATGGAATTATTTTAATATGAAAATATTCTTTCCTCTGTAGGATACTTTGAATTATTGTGGCAGGAAACAATATGGATTTAAAAATACATAATGAATTATATAATACCATAATTTAGACATCATTCATGTTTTAGGAAATTAAAAAAAAAAGTGATAAAAAATGTATGATACTTATTTACAAAAAAAGTAATGAATTATTCAATTAGTATAACAATTATTAATAACCACTGTAAAAAGGTATCACTGACACATTCAGAAATGTAATATTTATGTACACAAAAAGCAAGGGAAGATAACTCCAGAAAAGGGGGGAGGGGAACAAATGTGTGATCTACCATGATTATATTTTCATTTCAAATCACACACGAAAAAAAAAAAAAAAACTATTGCCAATGTATTAACATTAGTACATGTCAAGGAAACGCTCTCAGATAAAACTGATTCAAAAATATTTAAGTAGGCTAAGTAATGTTAATGAGATCATACTATTTTCCTCAATACAACGACCAACAGTTGAAATATGTACAATGCATATACATACAAAAATTATAACAGAATCTGGATGAGCTGTTTTGCATTACAAAAATGCATAATCAAACATTCACATGTTCATAAAGTTTATATAAAAAAATCTTTCAGACTTGGATGTAAATCAATCCGTCATGCAGGCGTATACAGAATCATCAACAGTGGTAGCGTATTCAGCACAAAAAATGGATGTCAATAAAATGAACAACAATTTTTTATTTTTATCTAAGCTGGCTCATAAGTTTATGTTTTTATTACACTGTGGGGCATTGTGGAATACAAATCTACTTTAAATTTAAATTGCTGAATATTAAAAATAAATAAATGAATTATAAAATGAATTATAAAATACATATTTGAAAATTCCCTCTTAAAAACTGAATTATCTCATTATAGAAATATATTAAAATATGTAAGGTAAAATCCTCAATTTAATTTATCTTTCAAGATTAAGAAATTACATTAATACTTTTTAGCATAAAAATAATTAGTTTTTGAAACTTGTTCTTTTATACTGAATTTTTCAGAAAGGAAGTGCTGACTGTTATTCAAATGTTTAATTAGGGATTGCTTTGTTGAATTGCTTTTTAGCGATAAAAAACCAACATTATGTAAGCAGTAAAATTTAAATTTTTATGCATTTTAGCAGGGTATTCAAAGTATTTTGTTTCGTTGTGAGAAAAAATATCTTTCTACATTTTAAAATAACTTTCTCATAGGTAAAAAAAAATCTGACAGGCCATTTACTATTTAAATAGCTGTCATTAAATTTAAGAAACTGATTACATATTCATCTACTGTAACATCTTTCTCTTTGCAAAGATTTACTTTAAAATAAACCCATGTTTATTTTATAAAATGTATCTACAAATAAGACAATTATCCCTCTTAAAAATAGAACAAAATGCAATATTTTTTTTGTTCATCTGCTTACAATTTAAACAATATGCACATTTTTTTTCTCCATATTTATTCATACATTATTTCAACATTAAAGAGCAATTATCATGATTATATTTTACTTAGAAAGAAAACAACTAAAACTACAATGATGCGCCTTGTACTTCAGATATCTGGGACACGTGTGGGAAAACAGGTTCCATTTTGATCCCGAGCTGGTCAATGTTTCTTTTGCTGTCAGTCTCCCCATGTCCGCGGCCACTGGCATTCAAAATGGACTCGGCCCGATGGTGAGCCATTGCATCCTGGTAAATGGCAAGGCTGTATGGGGGGGCCCCGAGCTTAGGGAAGACGACTCCAGATTCAGATTTCACAATGGAGGAGGGGGAGGAGACGAATGGAAGATCTAGCCTCAAGCCATGGGCGGTCTGCTGCGGATGTTGCAAGGGGAGGTGAAAGGGATAGTGTGCTGCGGATAATTTTGTGTCCTCGTACAGAAAATTTGGACCGTGGGTCTTGCTGTTGCTAGTGTTGTTGTTGTTGTTGATGTTTGTCGTCTCGTCGCTGCTTTCGTCTGAGCTGTGCTCGTCTAAGCCGTTGAGGTTGCTGGGCGACATGGATCTCCTCTGACCGGGGCTAGCGCCACCGTGGGTGGGAGACGAGGTGCCGGCTACTCCCCGAGGGCTGTGGGAGGGGGAACCTGAGTCACCATGCAGGAAGTGAGAATCATAGTTTGAAGGGGTTGAGTTATCTTCCTCATCACCATCTACAACATAGTTTGTTTTTAGGTTAATAATAAATCTTTATTTAGAATAAAAGCTTAACCTAAATAAAAACCTGAGATTTTTTTTAATGATTTAAAAGGCAATATTTTAAGGATATGAAATTCTGCTTTTAAACAAAAAACCAAAAAAAAAACAAAAAAAAACCAATTACACTACTCCATATTAGCCAGGGCAAAGCCTAGCCAGAACAGCTAATATATTTTATTATATAGATCTAACATGAATTTTAGCCAGGGCAAAGCCTAGCCAGAACAGCAAATATTTGTTCTAACATGAATTATAGCCAGGGCAAAGCCTAGCCAGAACAGCAAATATTTGTTCTAACATGAATTTTAGCCAGGGCGAAGCCTAGCCAGAACAGCAAATATTTTTATATTAGCCAGGGCGAAGCCTAGCCAGAACGGCAAATATTATTATGTAGTTCTAACATGAATCACACATTTGTGCTTAAATGAACACACCTTCAGGGAAGTTACTGCTGCCATCTCCGTACCATATCCTTCTGATATCCTGGCGCCTGTTCTTCATCAGGGCTTTGTATTCTGAGATCCTTAACTTCTTCCCATCTACTATACATGTGCGTTTAGGTCTTGGTCTGAAGAAAGTTTATATAATTGTAACTTTATATTATAAAATTATAATGCTAAAATGGCTTTAACATGTTTTAAGTAATACCTCTAAAATACTAGTAATCTTTTTTTTTTACAATTACTTTTCAGCAATGAAATAAAAGATAAAATTAAATGTTTATTTTAAATTAATATAAATAACTTATGAAAAAAATAGCCAAATATAGATCAATATTTTAAATACACCATTAAATCACAATTTGAAAAATAAAACTTTATTATAATTCTTAATTACAATTAGGCTAAGTAACATAATGTTTGAAGGTTAGTTAAGAAACAAGTTAGTTTAATATGGTTTAGTATTAATATGGATTTCTAAAAAGTTACATGTTTTTGTAAAATAAATAAAAAGATATTGAATATTACAATGCAGTCAAGAAAATAGTACAGTAAATATATTTTTGTCTTGTTTGGGAAATGAACGTTACAGGGCAATGAAGCAGGGCAAACTCTACCCAAACCATACGTTTAATTGGAGCAGATGCTAACAGGAAAAGAAAAACAACATAACGTACAAACACATGGGTCCGTTAAAAAAAACAATTTGAATTTTATGTTTACTTGTATGGCTAATAGCTTACTTGTATGGCTAATAGCTCTATTACGTGTTTATATTAAATTAAGATTCAGGTGTTGATTTTTAAAAAAAATGAAATTTAAAAAATGGGAATTTAAAAATGTGCTCTGAATTTATAAAAAAACAAAATGGTATTTAAATCTGATTGTGAATTAAACGGGTTATATAAAAACAAGTTGAAGCAAATAAAGTAGTTCTGTTACAAGTTCTATTAAAAATTAATTATAAGCAACAAACAGAGACAAAACAAAAGCAAAGCTAATGTGAATTAGAAACAGACAAAAGTTAATGAAAACACACAGGGATAAAAAAATTTTGTTATTGGGACTTCATACATTTTTTTTTTAAAAAACAGCGGAATGGTGAAACTCTGCTAATTTTATAAAGGGAATATCGGGGGAGACAGCAATAACAGATAAAGCAAGGCAAACTTGAATTTGGAGAAAACGTTGCCATTAAAAATTTTGTACCTTTCATCGGGCAAAGAGCTGGGAACGTGAAAGTTTGGGTAGAGTGCCCCGATCATTAGAGAAGGATTTTGGTGATGATGTTCCACAGGCAGTGAGAGGGCGGGGCCCATTGAGGGACCGACATCACTGCCAGGGCGGGATGGGGGCCCCTTCGTGTCAGAAAACATCTTTTTCACCTTCCCGTTTTTCCTGGGGCGTGGCCTGAGAAGCAGGGAGTATTTTGTTTTTTTTTCAATTGCTTTGTACTGCATGGATTTTCATGGCATGAAGGGGGTTAATATGTCTCTTGAAATGTTTAGGTTTTTCATAGTTTGTTAAAAAATTTATGAAAAAATTTATAAAATATAACAAAAATTGTTTTTGAAAAAAGATGTTTAAAATATAATAAATAAGAAATATCGTATTTATTATTGTTGTGTGTTATTTTATTTGTGTGATAATTTGTAAAAAAAATTTTAATCTGTGAATCAGAACTAAAATTGCATTTATTAAATCAATCAGAAATAATGGGTAAATACTGTGTTTTTGGGGGCAAGCAATAGCTTTTCAGCAAAATAAAAAACCCACTGAATTCATGTTTCCTTTTAAATTTCAAGAGCTAGTTTTAAATGGTGTGCAATTTTATAAAGCATAAGCATTGAAGTAGAAAATAACTCTTATTTTCCTAATCACAGGGTATAAAAATATCAAAAGAAAAAATTAATTAAGCTAATTGAGGTTAATAAACTTCAAAGACAAGAATGCACTGTAATTTCTACAATACCTAATCTACATTGCTAATTATTCTAGTTCTAAGCTACAAGAAATAAAAAAAAAAGTTGACCACTTTTAATGCAGATTGAACTAATGAAATATTTGGTACAAAATGATTATGAGTTTAAAGTAGTAAGCATCTACTTTTTTTTTTAACATGATGAAAAGTAAAAAAAAAATTAACGAAAGAAAAAAAAGAAAAAATGTAATAACTACCTGTAGCGATAATCTGGGTGTTTTTCCATGTGAAGCTTGCTAAGTCTGGACTGTTCTTCATAATATGGCTGTTTGTCTGCATTTGACATGCTTTTCCATTTAGCACCTGGCAAGACAATATTTATTTATTTTAATAATTTGTTAATAAACAAGTAAAATAAAAATATAATTCAATGAATATTAAATTGAAACAAACAAATAAATACATTCTTCTTTTGACTTCAAAATAAATAAAAAATAAATTATCTAGTTAACAAATTATCAAAAATATAGACAAATTAATAGACAATTATTTGAGCAAAAAAAAATCTTGTTTAAGTAATGGGTCAAGTAATTTACCTAATATTTTACTGATGTTTGAGTTGTGCATATCTGGGCAAGCTTTGAGAATCTTTCTCCTCTCTTCCCTAGCCCAAACCATAAATGCATTCATTGGACGTTTAATATGTGGACGCCCAGGGTCAGATTTCTCCCGCTGTGCTCGGATGATCTTGGCGCCAAACATTTTACCTACAGTACAGAAATTGTTTTATAATAAATATAACTAGCAAAATTAAATATTCAGGTGAAAGAAACGATCCAAATAATAATTTTTTTTTTACTAATTTAAAGAAAAATAAGTAAAACTAAATATGGTATCAATAAAATTTGAATTTTTAAAAATTGAAATGTGAATTTTAAAAAAATAAAATATAAATATTAATAATAATTAACAAAATTTAATTATTATTAATATTTATATATATTTTTAATGGAAATAAAATAACAATAATTAATTAAACGAAAGTGAATTTGAACTTTACAAAAAAGAAAAATGCTAAAAATTAAATTTAATTTTCGGAAACTTAAAGTTTTGGTCAAATATTAATCAATGTTTAACTTACTCTGTAAATGTTGAACATAGCTACTCTGATTCTCCTCCGAGGTGGCCGGCATGGGCCCAGAAGATTCTTTGTTGCCAGGCAGCTGTGCCATGGTTGGCAAGGGTGGGGCTGGGGTGGAGGCGTACATTGGAAAGTGGGAGGGTAGCCCTGGGAAGACGGGGCCCCCTGTGCCACTCATGCAGGCTACCATCTGTCTAGATATCAACTCCTGTACGTAGCCTTCCTGTGCTTGTTGGTACAAGAACTGGTCACAGAATAGATAAGAAAATAGTTAAGTTTTACAAAGGATTATCGACTTAATTTTTCTTTGTTAAAAAATTGAAACAAAAAACAAAACAAACAAATATATGATAGATTAGAAAAATATTAAAATATCATAAATAATTATCTTTATTTATTATTTTTTTTTAAATTAAATTTTTAAGCCACACCAAAAATTCTTGGGTGACTGTAAAGGGTTAATATGAAGAGTTCTTATAAAAAAGATTACAAAATACTGTAAAAAATATTCATCTTTTGTTGTTATATAAACTAAACAAAGATGTGAATCAATTATTATATAGATAAAAATTCTTTGAAAAAAAAATCTATTTTGTTTTATTTATGTAATGAAGAGAAATAAATAGTTAACCATAGATAATCTGTTTAATATAGAGAAAATGATAAGTGTAAAATAAAGAAAATGTTACAGAAATAAAGCGGAGTAATGAAATGTTTTACTCAATATCAGAGTCTGTGGAATAGTGGGATGCAGCCCTTGGTGCCATCATAACTACAGGGACCAAAAATAAAAGTTTAAAGAAAGGTTTTAAAATTGTTCTTACCTTTTCAGTGTCGGAAGGGGATGGGGCACCATTCATTCCGTGCCCGGACAAAGCTGCTAAACCTCCTAGAGGCAGATTTGGGGGCAGAGTCAGGAAAGGGTTGGTGACATACTGCGAAGGCAACCCAAAAGGGTTGTGCCTCATGGCTGCCAGAAGTGGGACCTCAGACACAGGGGTTGGTCCGGGGGTTGATGTGGAGGGGGATGGGGTACTGTGGTGAGGGGAGCGCTGGTGGGGGGAAATGTGGTTGGATTTCCCACCTTGGGATGAGATGGGGTTGGATGAAGGAGGGGTTGGCCTCTTGCTGTGGTTGGCGTGGGCAGGTGGGGGTGTGGAGGCTTCCCTTTTAACACCACGGTGGTTGTCATCTGCTGGATTACGTCCATTGTTATATCCAGATGGATGGCGTGATTTGGACTGTTGAGGAAATTACATTTTATATTATTTTTGTACTTTATTCACTAGTTTATAATAATAGTCATTTTAGTCTTTTTTTTTTTTAATTTTATATTTTTTTTTACTAATTTTTAAATTATATTTTATTCAATATTTATACAATCTATTATATTTCATTATTTAAAAATTATAATTTTAAATTAATTGTTTATTAAAAAAAAATTTACAACAAATAATATTTGAAATAAATTAACGACCACATTTAACCTTACCTCTGATTTAGGCTTGGATAAATTCAAAGGCCCGTCCTGATCAGTAGGCGTGGGAGGTGGGGAATATTTAGTTGGGTGTGGTCTAAATATAGCGCTCTCCAACTCCCTTCCATTCCACTTGGCTGGGGGGCTGGAACCACTGGCTATATTTGGGCTGGTCTGTCTCATTTCTATTGGCACTGAGGTACTGTAAGGGGCATGAGAATGGAATCAAATAATTTAAAGTTACGGAAGTCTTAAAAATGTGATAATAGCAATATTTCATTTCATATTAAAACAGATTTGCAATTAATAATAATAAATAAACAAATAAAAGCTATATATATATATATATATATATATATATATATATATATATATATATATATATATATATGTATGTATGTTTGTATATTAATGTATATATATAGTTTTAGTTGGGCAAAAAATTATTTATCTTACCCATAAGCAGCATAAGGAAAGGGTGAAATGCCTAATTGAGGGGAATCACTCTGGTGATGGCTATTGGCGCTAGATCCTAGAACTAGATTTCTGGAGTTGTGAGCCGGGCTGTCTGGTGAACTCTTCGACAGTGATTTATTTCCTGAGAAGAAAAAAAAAGAAAATTCAGATAAAATTGCATTTCAATCTATGGGAGCTAACTGAACTGACCCGGTTGGTAAAATAAATTTCTTGGTTATTGCCCTTTACTAGTAAGTGAACGTTTTGAAGGTGTTTTCCTACGTTAACTTAAATCTTTTTTTTTTCTAACTTAAGAGAAGAGTCTAGTTTTTTTTCTTTAATGTGTGTACGTATTGCCTTTTGTATTGAAAACTAGACCATGATATTATAATTATCATATCACACCAGCGACATTGAACAAACAGACAAATCGAGATAACAATCAACTTTACGCGGACGTGATAGAAAGAAATAATTCAAAAATGGTATACAAGTACATACATATTCGGCTTAGCTTTAAGCTTAAGGTTAGAGTTATCGTTGTTACTTTAAATACTAACGGAGTTCGTTTATACGAAAAGTGACATAGAAAGTATTACATCACTAATCAGGTAAAGAACATAAAAAAGAACACGTAAAAGAACATACAGTAGTGCCCAGCAAGTAGTCATAAAAAAAGACATAAAAGTAGAAACTAACAGATAAAGAATCATTTTCCTTTGACAGTTTTAGACGTTGCAGGCTAATTGTACACGTACAACAATGAACCGCAAACATTCAAATAAACGCGCCCCCTCTTTTCATAATAAAGGCGCCCATCCTTTAGCAAACCTATTTTTAAAAATGCCACACATACTTAACAAAAGGGGGCAGGTTTTACACTAGATAGTACCAGATAGCAGAATTTTTATTCAAGCTCAACTTTTTAAACAAATAAACCGGCAGGAAATGTATGCACACAAAAGATACGCTACCTGTATGGGTGGGTGTATATTTAAGACCCACCCATTATGTAAAGACGTTCAGGGCCCTTTTTTATTTATAATTCTTAACCTGTTTGCTTTGAATGACGTAGTGAGATGTTACTCTGTATGACGCTTTATAAACTGCACCAAACCCCCCCCCCCCCATAGTTTCTAAACTGCACCCCAACCCCCCCCCCCCCCCATAGTTTCTGAAAATAAATCATGAACTTATCTCATTCACCCGTATCCCCCCACCCTTTCCTTTCTTCCCCCCCCCCCCCCCGCCTCCGTACGTATTTAACTAGCACTTTGTATGCATGAAAACTACACCTTTAAAAATAACCTGCTATTGTGTTGTAAGTTGGAAATGTATTGTGTTGGTGTATAGGGGCAGTAACTCCGGGGACTACACGGCTGACTTAACCAACATCCGCTAGAATATATGCAGACAAAGGCCTCATTCTTTGATTTAGCGTACACGTTAACTTTAGAACAGAATTCAAATTACACTTGCGCAGTATTCAACATTTGAGGCGTTAGTAACAGTAAACATCTAAATATTCACAATCTTATAACAATTTTAAAAATCATACCGATGAAACTAAAATTACAAAAATTAATCACAAAATAAATTTACGGCTTAGACCTACCTATTACATTGAAGCTAAACTATTCACAAAATATGTTTGTTGATCAATTAAAAAAACAAACATTTGTAGTATTTCCCTGTTTTTAAACTCACAATCACAGATATAGTTTTAAAATCCGATAATGTATTGTAATCCCACTTTTCAATCATGAGAAATGCAATCAAAATATTAAATTCATTCAATAATGGTTCCGGTTGACTAATCCTGGTCCGGTTGACTAAACCGGGAGCCGGTTCCATTACCAAAACCGGCAGCCGGTTCCAACTGACGCAACCGGGGGCCGGTTATAATTTATATAATTGACAAAACCGGCTACCGGTTCCAACTGACCGAACCGGCAGCCGGTTCCATTGCTGAAACCGGCAGCCGGTTATAAATGACAAAACCAGCAGCCGGTTCCGGTTGAGTAAACCCGACAGAATTGCAGACACCGAATTTGCGCCCCGCCCCCTTTTAATTAATTGAATCATTTTCCGACGCTTTATCTCGTCCGTGTTTGATTGAAGGGGTGTTGTGCCGACACACCTCGCTACACACCGAGTCGCCGTGTTATTGTCGTGCTCAGTGGTGTAACAACGACGTACACACTCAACCACAACAACAACCGCGTTGATTCTATCTCTCTCTCTCTCTCTACTTCAGCTGTAGTTAGACTCGTTTTTTTTAAAATATAATTTTATTATTGCATAATTTCACACACAAAACTGCCGTGTATGATTACTAATAGATCTAGATTCTAATTTTATTTATACTTAATACCACGATGCCCATGAGTTCGACACAATTAAGTGCGTCATAAATAATAATTAAGAGAGACCTACTAATCTAATACAACAAATCCGTATTTTTTTTAAAAATTAAATAAATTGAATCGTAGGCATACTGGTCGGACTAGTCTCCTCCTAAGTAATTAAGAACAATCAGATCTTTATAATTAATAGAAGGACTAATTTTAATTTAGTATAGAAAAAAAAACGGTTCCTTTTTACAAGTGCCAAGAACGGCCGTGAATGGATTTCAATGAAACACTAATCATGATAGATCTAATAATAATTAAAAGATCTAGGCCCCTATATAGTAGTTTATAGCCTACAATGTGTGAATATAAATCAAATATACAGATCTAGGCCTATTTAATTTGAAGACTGATATGTATTGTTAAACACGGTTTAAGGATACACCTTTTTCGTCAATAAAAATACATGCATAGATCTAGATTCTAGATCCACCAACTTTTTTTTTTTTTTTTATCATTTTAAAAAGCAAAAAAAAAAAAAAAATATATAAAAAATAAAACATTGCCAAGATCTCGGATGTTTAATTCCTAATTTGAAAATTCAACCATCAGAATTAATAATGAAATAAAATATATAGATCTAGATCTATAGCCTAACAATTATATTACTAACTATTATTAATACTAGATCTACGCTCTATTTTAAATAGTCTAATGCCGTTAATTGCCGTTAATGAACTAATGACTAGTCTTGTAATGACGTTTGGGTCATACGTTGAATGTTATTTATAAAAGAAAAGTTTAGTCTAGGAATATGTATTAATTAAAATATTTAACAAATGATAATTTCATAATTTTAATTGATTGATTATGATTAACAGAAATCTAGATCTAGATATCTAGATTCTAGACTAGACAAAGAATTCTAGATCAACACAAATGAAATTAAATATTATGCCGCTTCTTCTTGGTCTGTTAACATAATAGATCTAGAAGAGATCTAGATCTAGAATCTAGATCTTAGCTGTAAAAGTATCCTAAAGTCTAGATAAGAAATAAAAATAAGCTAGCGTGAATTTAGTTTTATGAAAATTTTTAAAATTTACACATTTTATCACGAATGCATGTTTTTCAAGCTTATGTATTATGTAAACAAGCGGTTAAAAATAAACTCAAGTCCACAAACAAAAACAAAACAAACCATAATTAAATACAATTAATCTTACCCGAAGAAAAATCACACGGCAGAAATCAAACAAGCAGTGTAAAGATATCCACGAATTATACCACAAAGTAAACTATTAAATAAAAATGTACTCAAGTCCAAAACAACAATATTTCATTAAAACAGTAGCCGAGTCTCGACTGCGCGTACTACACAGAAGACTGAGCGCAATGTGAACACACGATAAAAAAATAAAAACAGCGACCGATTCACGAGCTAGAAAAGGGGGAGTGTCGCTATTTCACCAAACTCCAACAGTTGAGCGAGTCCGCCATGCGTGGCTCAGATTTTCCCCCCTTCGCCCTCTCCCACTCCTTACCTATTTCCCCCCACCACTCCGCTTTTTCTTTTCTTCCCCCCCCCACAACAGAAGCCAAATAACAAGAAACGGTGGCGCTTGAAGCTAACAGTTCGCCTTGACGCTAACTTCGCTCCTTGCGCGTAGAGTAACTTCCCTTCCCGCGAGGTAAGCGCGCGCTTGACAGACGAGGCTGGCTGTGTGTTATTTCCCCCCACTCTCGTCGCGAGGAGTGGAAATAGATATAAAAAAGTAAAGGGACGGAGGGGGTGGTGAAGACTTGCTGGACACGAAAATAGGCGGGGCGTAGCTAAAGGGTGAATAAAATAATAATAATAATTATAATTACAGAACAATAGGGTTGGAGAGTAATAATTTAACGGTATTCCGCGGGACTAGGGAAAGGGTAGGAGCGAGGTTAGCGATAATGAAGGAGATCAATTGGATGACTAACTGAAGTTGGCTAATATAATCGTTGTGAGTAAATGGCATTGTGTCGCTAATACGAGGGATATTCGCTAAAGGTTAGGGGAAAAAAATACAATAAATAACATACATTATTAAACGTGAGAACTGCTAGGCGGTCTAGATTGGGGACTTTTATTGTTTTCTTAAAACAATCATAATTCGGTGGGGTTTTTAAAAAAATGATTTTTTTTCTAAACTTGTAAATAGAAAGATAACAAGACTTTCTTTCGGATTTAGCCTTACTATTTGTAAGTTTTATTTTTTTGTTTCTTATTGGATAATAACCTTAACCAGGACACTGTATAGACCGACTTAATCCATGTAATTTAATGAGCATTATTTTAATCTTCATATTCTTTTCCTATTTTGTACCCAAGACGCTTGGGGCAGATGAAGTAGAGTTCATCTGTTTTAATGACAGCACTACCACCATTCGCCTTTGTTTCCCACCAGATATAGGTGGACCAAGGGATTTCCTACAAGACACATGGGGGCAGATGAAGTAGAGTTCATCTGTTTCAATGGCAACAGTATCACCAGTTACCTTTGTTTACTAACAGATATAGTTGGACTCAGGGATGTCCTACAAGACACATGGAGCAGATGAAGTAGAGTTCATCTGTTTCAATGAAAGCACAACCGCCATTCGCCCTCGTTTCCCGCCATAGAGAAAGTTGGACTTAGGGACGTCCTACAGACTCGAGGCTTTGGGTTAGCAGTCCAGCTCTCTGCCGTTCCTTGTCTTAATAGGTAATTATAACTCTAGCTTGAAACACAAATTTAAACAATAATCCAAACTATTGATCTAAACGCTAAGATTTAGCCATAAACTACGCATGTGCCCCCCCCCCCTCACCTCCAACCCAATCTCACAATATTATCACCAACACTAACAAAAATATTAGCACATTACAAAATCACTGTGCACATTTTTGTAGTAAAAATGAAAACAAAACAAGTAAAGCAAAAAACGAGATATGACAACTAGCTAAGTTTATATTGTGGTTATTCAGCCGTATAATGCAAATCACCCACACCCCACATACAAAACCCTGTGTATAACAACCTCAGCAACCCTGTGGTTGAGAAGGGTTGTACCACAACTACGGCACACACTTCGTGTTATGTCAAACCTGATAGTTCAAGCGTAAATCTAATAATAGGACGCGCCATAATGGGAGATAATCTCGACAAGGG
The DNA here is from genome assembly GCF_028476545.2 of Physella acuta. Lineage (NCBI taxonomy): Eukaryota > Metazoa > Mollusca > Gastropoda > Physidae > Physella > Physella acuta. Next base: position 204,547 of record NW_026732708.1, on the reverse strand, counting down.
AGTGAACTATGTTTAAAATTCAACTCTAAAAAAAAACAATAGAAAAAAAAAGATTTATATTTGAAATACGACTACTTAAAATATTAATTAAAAATAAAGATTAGTGTCTTCAAACGTGTTAACAGTTTTAGTAGATTATAAGGTTTATACATATTTAAATAGCTTTTTTAGTTTTGATGAACCGAAGGCTTTTAAAAAAAATTGATGCTGAAAAAGCTAGTCTTAGCTTCTTCGGGGATAGAGTCGCACATGAGGTGTAAAGTAATAATAGGAACATCCGGGAAATCCTTTTTTTTTTTTTTAATTTCTTTATTAAAGGCAAAAAAAATTAAGGTATTCAAAACTCAGAAGCACTTGATATAATTCAGTTTTAAAATATTAATTAAAAAAAAATACAACTAACTTAACAACTTTTTATATTTTCTTAAAAAAAAAAACACCAACCCACAACACCCACTAGTCTTACTTATCTCCCTTCCCATTGCGAAAACAAAGCAACCACTTGAGCTGGATTGTTTCCCTTGAGTTCAAACTTTCACCGTAGCGCGGGGGCGACTGAGGAGGATTTTTTTTACTTTAGCTTTATATCACTGCGCATGTTATTTGAACAGCTGCTCCTTCCGCGCAAGGAGCGGGTACATTTTTCCTGCAGTGTTGTTTTTCGCTCGCACAGTTTTCGCTTCCGATTTCTCCGACTCGGTCGGATAGTTCCGTGGACGCGGTACCTTTCAGTACAGGGTTGTCCAACCTTTGGTGGTTCGGGATCGCAATACATTTACGTCTGAAAGTATTGTTGTGTGTTGAGTGGGAATGGCGTGGTCTAGCTGTAGAGCACTGGAATGCTAACCCGAAAGTCTCGAGTTCGTATCTGGGATGAAGTTAGTAGACCGAGTCCACCCGCTCTGATGGTTACTTAACTTAAGTATGTTAGGGAAATAAAGGCGGCTGGGCACAATGCTGACCACACTCTCCCTTCATATGCCGAGGTCACAGAAACAGGTGAACTCTACTTCACTTGCTCCTTGTCAAGCCCGAAAAGGGAAGTTAAAACTTATTGTGCTAACTTTATTTTTTTTAAAAAGTCACAACAATAGCTAGCCTCATCCCCATTCCCCTCACCTAAAAAAATAAACCCAAAACGCCCTCTCTTTATCCGTTCTAACTACACTACCTTCAACCCCTTCCCCTCCCCCCCCCTCTCCACCAGTTAAGAGAACGTGTTAATAATTTACATTCTAAGGTTATCTCATCAACGGCATTTGGTATTGGCACGCTGCGTGCGATGTCAAAGGGTGGTGACGTTAGCCCCCGGGTGGGTGCTTACGGTGAGGGAGCATGGGGGGGGGGGGGTGTTGTAGAGTGTAAAAGAAGCAGACACCACACAACGGGGAGGGGGGGGGGGGTAAAAATCTCGTGAACAACAGATCAGGCTTAATTGTTTGAAACGCTTGCCAAAATATAGAAAGGGGAAGACAATCAACAATAAACAGTACTGTACAAAAAAATACCCTCCCCTTACCGCTCATTAAGAGAAATCAGAGTAACGTCCCTTCTACTTTTTTTTAAAATCTTTATAACGATACAATAACAACGATAGTAAAAAAAAATAACATTCAATGTATTATCTTAACAATAGAATGGAATGTTCAATCATAACAATGGCATTTGTCCACGCCATATTTTTTTTTGTATAAAAAAAAAAACAACAACTGTGATGCATGTTTATACGGCACAATTATCCAAACTAGCCTCCTGGTGCTCGGTTCCAGCGAGGCTACGGGCCAGATTACGAAAGATAACTCCCCATTGTTTATCATGGTTAATTCCCCCTGTCTACCGGAGGAGTGAACCGGGCTTGATAATGGCTATTGTTTATGAAGACCCACGGCTTGGCACGAATTCCCGCGACCGGCTACCGGCTACCGGCTACCGTGTGCCTCCGCTGCAACTATTGAACCGTGAGCGCTTATTAGGGCTCATCTTTTTTACCGGAAGTCGACTGGCAGTGTTTGAAATATTTATTTCGCCGCGTTCGTCAGTCGGGTTGTGTTAATATTTAGTTCGTGGAGCTCTAGGGGGATCGCGCCAACAAAAGGAAAAATTGGAGCGTGTCAACAGAAAATATTTCATTTCACAAACAACTATTTATAACTATCTCTCTCTTCCCCGCTCCCCCTCCCCCCATTCCTCTCTCTAACACACACACACACTGTATATATATATATATATATATATATATATATATATATATATATATATATATATATATATATATATATATATATATATATATATATATATATATATATATACATATATACACTCTCCGTTCCTCTCTCTCTCTCTCTCTCTCTATATATATATATATATATATCTATATATATATATGCCTATACACACACGCATATATATATATATATATATATATATATATATATATATATATATATATATATATATATATATATATATATATTATACCGAAAACAAATTCAACCAACGTATAGGACAACGACACTTGGTGTACATTGAAAAAAACCCACCATCTTACTGAGATCCCACTTTTAGCTGCACGCGTGATTAACTCGTTTGATAATTATGAGAAAAGGAGTGCAAACCACAATGGTGCATTCATCAAGGCAAGGTGCAGGTTCTCCAAAAAACCTTTTGTCCATTGTGTTCCAAGGAAATAAACATCAAGTAAAAGAGAGAAAAAAAATCGTCTAACAGGTTCAGTGTTGATAGAAATCATTAGAATAGCGTGAAAAACTATAAATAATGAAATAAAAAAATATATTAAAAACGGATAAAATAAAACAGGCTCATTCTTAATCCGCCATTTTTTTTTTTTTTTGAGACGCGTTATTGTTTTCTCGTTAGGTTTGTGTGCGCTCAAGGAGTTGCATTGTGCGATCGGGGATTCCCGAAACTAGAATGGATACTAAAAAGGGTATGAGATTCTTAGACCTTTAGCTCAATAAAAATGGGGTACTTGTCTTCTGTTTTTCATCTTGGACTTGGAATGTAATTTGGATTTTTTTTTACATTTTTTTTTACACTTTGAAAAATTTCATTTGGTGTTGTATTTTTTATATCTTGTGAACAAATGGATTTTCAGAGTTCTGACAATAAAGTTACTGTTATACAGTGGTTCTTTTGTTGGGGCGGGAGGGGTGGGGGGGGGGGGGGGAATGTTAGGAAGGAAATAAAAAGGACTACGCATGCCCGAAAAGTGAACCGGAAACGCACCCTGGTACCGAACTGAAGATTCAATGAAGCAGATCGGGAAGGGTATCTGTATAAAAGCACTGCCCCCCCCCCCTCTTTTCAATCATTGATATCAATTCAGTGAACCTGGTCGATATTTTGTTCGAAAAAAAATACGTTTCTGTTATAAAGTATTTTAAGTTATTGCTTTTCGTTTGTTTTAATAAACCATACTCATAAATTACACCATGATGCTAACCCTAATCCAAACACTCCAGCTAATCATAATTTACTATTAAAACTCGGTTCAATAATACGTCAACCCGATTTCCAATCATGGAAAAAGTACAATGATCTTCGATTCCTTAGTCAGACCAATCGTGACTATGCAATCTATTTAATCTTGCTAATACACACCGTCTCGTTGGGTACGCTGTAACGGAAAAGAAAGCCAACAGAATCAAGGGGAAAATACCAACAGCTGCTTTGACAAAAGATGGCGGGTGATTAACTCGACGCGCCCTCTGGCTGGAGACAATAAAAAAACTAAACCCCCGATCTTATTATTTTTTTAACGGAACAAAATTACTCCCAAACTGCAGCGCGTATTGAACAGACGACAAAATATCGTCACTGAAGCGTATCAAGGACAAAGGACTTATCTCCCCTTTCTTTATTATAATAACCGGAAGAAGAAAAAAAAATCTATAAATAGTACTTCACCAAAGCGAGATTGATTTGTTGATAAAAGACTACGAGAAGGGGCGGTTACTCTAGATCCACTAAAACTCTTCACGGATAAAAAGTATGCAAAACACAACACTCAACGGCAGGCAACTCTAGCGTTTTAAAGACCGATAATTTCCCTTTGTTTTATTGAAGAAGACTAAAAAACAAAATACTCGGAACGCATGTGTTGACAGTTCTTTCTTCATAATTTTAAAGTTTCCCCAAGCGGAACAAAATAACTACCACAAAAAAAAAAAAACTTTTTTTTTTTAAAGAAGAAACCATTTCGACAAACAACTTGTAAAAAGGGGAGATAAGAATCGATGTACTTTTGTTAAAAGAATAATTGGAATAAAAAAAAGAAACGGATGTGGAAACTTAAAAAAAAATTGCAATCGGTTGTTAGCTCCTATGTACGCTGACAGGCGCCTCTTCCCACAGTCCGTAGCGTCAGTTGTTGCGGATGTGACGTCACACGACGTTTCATCTGTGACGGGGTGGGACACAATGGAAGAGAACGCGCCGTCTGCGGATGTCTTTAAGCCAGAAAGATATTTTACTACAAGACTTTTAAAAAAAAATATATATTTCCGTGTAAAAAAAAATGTTTGTTTATATTGACAGCTCTATTGCTAACAACTGTCTTACAGGAAGAGGGGGAGGAGTGGAGTTCATTTACATAAAAGAATGGCGAACTAGCGGAAATTAGCCAAACAATTGGCATTTTTACTGCGCACAATAAAAAAAAAGAAAAGAAAAAGAAAGAAAAAAAAACACGCCGAAATATAAAGTAGAAAAAAATTCATGAACAATTTTTTTTTAAATCGAGATTTTTCGGGAAGCAACGAAGATTGCGTAAGAAATAAAAAAAAAAACTTTGACTAAATTTTAAAAGTGTATAGTTAAAGAAAGAAAAAAAAGACTTTTAAAATTGACGCTAGCAGTGTGTGTTTGCATAGGGATTGTCGTTAAAGTTGACTTGTATTTTAGATTTTTTAAAGAATTTCCATATTTGTAGATTATGTGCTAAAAGCCATTGTATAGAGAAAAATAAAACAGGGTATCCTACCCGAGCCACGCCACTGCTTGCTGTCCACGCCCCTCCCTACAACCCCCACTCATAATCGTTTCCATGGGCAGAAGAAGTAGAGTTCATCTGTTTCAATAACCTCAGCTTACAATCGGGATAGTGTGGTCAACACTATGCCCAACCACCTTTGTATCCCTAACGTGGAGCAGGTTCCCATTAAAGCTGAGTGGACTCAGGGACGTCATACCGACGCTAGCCCAAGATCCGAACTCGAACTTTCGGTTTAGCAGTCCGATCCCACCTACGTTATTTACGCAAACACCTGCTATACCCACCATCTACCTACCTACACCCCCCTCCTCCACGTTATATACACCACTACCTACCATCCTCCATAAACCTCAACCACGCCCCTGCCTCCATCCCACCCTACCCCCATAAAAAAATACAACCCCCCTCTGAATGTTTGTGTAATGTAAATGTAGTTTTCGTTTTTCAAAATAATTAGTGTCGTCTGCGAAGTCGTAGCAATAGCAGACGCCCAGGAACAATAACCCAGGTTTCCCCCATCTGACCTGCAGTACCTCCCCTTGTCGGTAGCAGGGGGGTAAGAAAAACAACATGGCGCGGAACAGGGGAGGATAACTCTGGAGTCTTAAGACCGATTGGCTGTGTCAGTCTGGAATCTCAAGTTTCGATACCTGTAATCTTAATGACCCCAGGATGCCAGGAGAGACGGGGGGACAAAATGGCCGTTAGGGGGAGCAGACAAAAATGTTTGCATAAATAATGGTTGGGGGCTACGGGGGTCATGCTAGGGGTTGGGTGGGTGGAGTAGAGTAGGCGAGACGGGGGTAGGAGGTGGGGGTAGACACAAAAGGGGAAGGGTGAGTTGTAAAAAAAATATTTTTGGATGTGTTACAAGTGGAGAGGTAGGGGATATGAATATAGGTGGGGGTTCGAGGCGGGGTTGGGGAGGTGGGTGGAGTAGAGTAGGCGAGACACGGGGGATGGGAGGTGGGGGTAGACACAAAAGGGGAAGGGTGAGTTGTAAAAAAAAATAATTATGGATGTGTTACAAGTGAAGAGGGTGGGGATATGGAATGGGGGGGGGGGGGGTCGTGTTTGGGTTGGATTCTGTGAAAAAGGAGGATGGGTATCTGTGATAAGGATAGGGGTTATAAAAAAAAAATAATTCATATAGTACTTAGATAGTGTATGATTTATTAATACGTTTTTTTCATCTCTATAAAACGCTATCAATACAAAGTTAGAGTTAAGCTTGTTATTATAGTTGTTGTGTTGTTATAGTCAAGTTCGTGTTTATTATATAAAAATGTTTGGTTAAAGTTACGTTTAAAGTTATAGTTAAGATGCTTAAAGCAGACTTTTTAACTAATCACTGATTAGGGTTATTAATTACGCAGATTTTAATTGTTGCTTGTTGTATATTAAGTTTACTGTTGTATAACGAAAACATCCAACAAAACACCTTTTGCTTATCTATGTGGTATGGAAGTAAAGCATTGTTAAGGAAAAAATGAATTTAGAATATAAATAAACAACCCTTTATCATGAACACCCAGAAATTAATCGCGGAGAGATTATTCTAGAAACGTATTAATATAACTGACATAGTTCCACGTTTAAAAATAATTAAGCCAAAAAAAAATTGATAATTGTAATTTTTTTTTGGCTATCTTTCGCTAATCTAGCCACGCTGAAGCGCCTTCATAACGTTAACCAGTTGATTTATGAACGGGTTAGGGATGGGGTTATGATGCTAAAAAATGTGTGTGGAGTGGAATGAAGGGGGAGGGGGGTGGGGGAAACAAAAGGCATATCGGCTTAAGACGCGGCTCATTCCGAGACAGCCAGTTCACAATTTGGCTCAGGGTTTTTTGGGGGCCGTAAAATAGACGCGGCTCATGGGGCGGTGATGGGTTTAAAATGAGTCAGCAGGTCTGATGATAATAGGGTAACTGGCCAGTGGTGATCTAGTGGGGATGTTATGGAGAAGTGGATGTTATAGAGAAGTGGATGTTATAGTGGATGTTATAGAGAAGTGGATGTTATAGTGGATGTTATAGAGAAGTGGATGTTTTAGTGGATGTTATAGGTGTGTGGATGTTATAGAGAAGTGGATGTTATAGAGAAGTGGATGTTATAGAGAAGTGGATGTTATAGAGAAGTGGATGTTATAGTGGATGTTATAGGTGTGTGGATGTTATAGGTGTGTGGATGTTATAGAGAAGTGGATGTTATAGGTGTGTGGATGTTATAGAGAAGTGGATGTTATAGAGAAGTGGATGTTATAGAGAAGTGGATGTTATAGGTGTGTGGATGTTATAGAGAAGTGGATGTTATAGGTGTGTGGATGTTATAGAGAAGTGGATGTTATAGGTGTGTGGATGTTATAGGTGTGTGGATGTTATAGGTGTGTGGATGTTATAGAGAAGTGGATGTTATAGGTGTGTGGATGTTATAGAGAAGTGGATGTTATAGGTGTGTGGATGTTATAGGTGTGTGGATGTTATAGGTGTGTGGATGTTATAGAGAAGTGGATGTTATAGGTGTGTGGATGTTATAGAGAAGTGGATGTTATAGGTGTGTGGATGTTATAGGTGTGTGGATGTTATAGGTGTGTGGATGTTATAGAGAAGTGGATGTTATAGGTGTGTGGATGTTATAGGTGTGTGGATGTTATAGGTGTGTGGATGTTATAGAGAAGTGGATGTTATAGGTGTGTGGATGTTATAGAGAAGTGGATGTTATAGGTGTGTGGATGTTATAGAGAAGTGGATGTTATAGGTGTGTGGATGTTATAGAGAAGTGGATGTTATAGTGGATGTTATAGGTGTGTGGATGTTATAGGTGTGTGGATGTTATAGAGAAGTGGATGTTATAGTGGATGTTATAGGTGTGTGGATGTTATAGGTGTGTGGATGTTATAGGTGTGTGGATGTTATAGAGAAGTGGATGTTATAGAAAAGTGGATGTTATAGTGAAATGTTATAGAGAAGTGGATGTTATAGAGAAGTGGATCTTATAGAGAAGTGGATGTTATAGAGAAGTGGATGTTATAGAAAAGTGGATGTTATAGTGAAATGTTATAGAGAAGTGGATGTTATAGAGAAGTGGATCTTATAGAGAAGTGGATGTTATAGAGAAGTGGATGTTATAGTGGATGTTATAGGTGTGTGGATGTTATAGAGAAGTGGATGTTATAGTGGATGTTATAGGTGTGTGGATGTTATAGGTGTGTGGATGTTATAGAGAAGTGGATGTTATAGGCGAGTCTATGTTATAGGCGAGTGGATGGTATAGGCGAGTGGATGGTATACGCGAGTGGATGGTATAGGCGAGTGGATGTTATAGGAGAGTGGATGTTGAGGGTGTGGATAGATTGGATAGGATATCCTAGGTTGAGTGTGTCTGAGACAGTGAAAGAGGAATCGTGTGCGCGGATGTGAAGTTCTATGTAAAGATTTATTGGAAAATCCGTGTGAGGACGCCTATCTTAAAGTCTGTGTGGGGATGCCTATCTGAAAGTCTGTGTGGGGATGCTTATCTGTGTGGGGACGCCTATCTTAAAGTCTGTGTGGGGACGCCTATCTTAAAGTCTGTGTGGGGATGCTTATCTGTGTGGGGACGCCTATCTTAAAGTCTGTGTGGGGATGCCTATCTTAAAGTCTGTGTGGGGATGCCTATCTTAAAGTCTGTGTGGGGATGCTTATCTGTGTGGGGACGCCTATCTTAAAGTCTGTGTGGGGACGCCTATCTTAAAGTCTGTGTGGGGATGCTTATCTGTGTGGGGACGCCTATCTGAAAGTCTGTGTGGGGATGCCTATCTTAAAGTCTGTGTGGGGATGCCTATCTTAAAGTCTGTGTGGGGATGCTTATCTGTGTGGGGACGCCTATCTTAAAGTCTGTGTGGGGATGCTTATCTGTGTGGGGACGCCTATCTTAAAGTCTGTGTGGGGATGCTTATCTGTGTGGGGACGCCTATCTTAAAGTCTGTGTGGGGATGCCTATCTTAAAGTCTGTGTGGGGATGCCTATCTTAAAGTCTGTGTGGGGATGCTTATCTGTGTGGGGACGCCTATCTTAAAGTCTGTGTGGGGACGCCTATCTTAAAGTCTGTGTGGGGATGCTTATCTGTGTGGGGACGCCTATCTGAAAGTCTGTGTGGGGATGCTTATCTGTGTGGGGACGCCTATCTGTGTGGGGACGCCTATCTGAAAGTCTGTGTGGGGATGCTTATCTGTGTGGGGACGCCTATCTGAAAGTCTGTGTGGGGATGCCTATCTTAAAGTCTGTGTGGGGATGCCTATCTTAAAGTCTGTGTGGGGATGCTTATCTGTGTGGGGACGCCTATCTTAAAGTCTGTGTGGGGATGCTTATCTGTGTGGGGACGCCTATCTTAAAGTCTGTGTGGGGATGCTTATCTGTGTGGGGACGCCTATCTTAAAGTCTGTGTGGGGATGCCTATCTTAAAGTCTGTGTGGGGATGCCTATCTTAAAGTCTGTGTGGGGATGCTTATCTGTGTGGGGACGCCTATCTTAAAGTCTGTGTGGGGACGCCTATCTTAAAGTCTGTGTGGGGATGCTTATCTGTGTGGGGACGCCTATCTTAAAGTCTGTGTGGGGATGCCTATCTTAAAGTCTGTGTGGGGATGCCTATCTTAAAGTCTGTGTGGGGATGCTTATCTGTGTGGGGACGCCTATCTTAAAGTCTGTGTGGGGACGCCTATCTTAAAGTCTGTGTGGGGATGCTTATCTGTGTGGGGACGCCTATCTTAAAGTCTGTGTGGGGATGCTTATCTGTGTGGGGACGCCTATCTTAAAGTCTGTGTGGGGATGCCTATCTTAAAGTCTGTGTGGGGACGCCTATCTTAAAGTCTGTGTGGGGATGCCTATCTGAAAGTCTGTGTAAAAGTCTGAATGCAAGCCTGTTAAAGTCTGTCTGAGAGTCTGTCTTAAAGTAGGTCTGAAAGTCTGTCTGAAAGTTTATATGACATTCTCTCTAAAGGAATAGGAATATGTCTGCATTCAAGTCTGCCATAAAGACTACATCTAAGTATATTAAATAAGGCGTACACCATATATTGAACTTTATTTATAGAAGAAAATATATAGGCTTTATGGCAAAGTATTCTCATTTGCTTTAAGGAATTGATACAATAAGAACGTAAATGGATCTCGGTATTCAAAAAAACAACCCAAAAAAGAAACGCAATACACAAGTAACGCAATACACACATACGTACAAAACGCTGTAAACCTATCTTAACCGCTAACAATGGAGCGCCTTCCCGTTACCTTTTCCCCCGGAAGTAGAAAACGCAAGGGGGTGGAACAAATGGAAGAACCGCCGCCCGGAAGTCACCGCGATTGTGGCCCCCCTCTCCTGGGCCCTGTCAGGCCGGCCTGCAATGCCGAGATAGACAAAAGGGCCCCCGTACCACACCGCGGTGCCACCGGCTATGAATCTGCCACATTAGACGGCTGGCAGCTACTGTTTTCTACCAGACAATTATGTTTAGGGAGGTTAGAGTTATCTCCCCTGCTCCCCCCCCCCCCCTCCACCACATACGTGCATGCGTGTGTGTGGCATCCTTTTGGTGATTTAGAACCCGAGCTCTTCATTCTTCTCTCCCTTTGCGTGTCTTTGTTTTGAGTCTATTGAAACAAATTGCTGTCAAATCAACGCATAGGCTTTCTTACGTTAAAAAAACAACCCACAAGGATAATGATAATACTTATGTTATTTATTATAGTGTGTAATTACATTGTTATTATTATTGTGGTTACTATTATTATAATGTTTGTTATTATTATGAGTATTATTATTTTTATGTTTATTTTTATTATTATGATAATTTTTATTATTATGTTTATTATGTTTATTGTTGTTATTATTATGTTTATTATTATTTTCTATGTTTATAATGTTGATTATGTTTATAATTATGTTTATTATTATTATGTTTATTATTATGATTGTTATTATGTTTAATATTATGTTTAATATTATGTTTAATATTACGTTTATTATTATTATATTTATCATTAAGTTTATACTATGTTTACACTATTTATCATTATGTTTACAATTTTCAATAATTTTTTGTTGGTTTAAGATAGAACAGCTGGTAGATATTAAGTAAGATATTAACACACGTGTTCGTTTCTTACCCAGAAATCCATTTAATAAAAAACAAGACTTTCTCTATACTTCGTATATACGAGAAAGTAAAAAAAAAGTCTACAAAACAACACAATATTGACGACACTTAAACAAATTGTATTCCTTCAACTAAAAATTTCCCAGCATACAGCTGTTTAACCTACATATAAAACTCCCCTCATTCAAATAAAAACAAACTAAAAAAATCCCCACTCATATTATTTTTTTTTCTGCTTCTCGTTTCCCCCCCCCCCCCCCTCCCCACACACACAACAACCAAACATCGCGATAGATTATAATGAATTCGATTCCAATTCGATTTCTTTCGGACGGCTAATCCCATTTTCTTTTCGGTTAGTGCCGCTTTAATAATATACCCCCCCCCCCCCCTCCATCCTCACTCCCCACCCCCTCTGATGATTCTCCTTATCTTTTATCCTCTCCCACATATATATTATTGTATTAATGCCGGACCCCCCCCCCCCCCCCACACCATCTTCCTTACCCCCTACCACCCCACTTCGTTTGCAGCTCTTCTAAAGTTTTCTTACAGGATAATTTTATCATCCGCTGATAGTAATCAGGATTTTTTTTTTTTGCATTCGCCCTCCCAGAAATCCTAGCGGTCAATAGCCATCCACCCACCCCCACCCCCACCCCCTCCCCTCTCCCTATCTCTTATTGTCTATGTTTGTGTGTATGTGAAGACAAATTATTTTCTCCTCTATATTATTGTAATGTGTGTAAAAGACTACGCAACATTGCAGGTAGTTTGTGCGAGAAAGGGTTGCGGGTGTGGGGTAAGTATAGGTGTAGTACGGGTGTGGGGGGGGGGGGGGTTAGGTTTAGATGGACTGCAGGCGTGAGATAGTTTAGGGGGGGGGGGGTGGGGTGGGAAAGATCAAACGCGTAGGAATTGAATGAGGGACAGTTGCAATAGCAAATTGAAATGAACGATGAACAAAGAAAAAAAAACACAAGCAAAAATAACCCCACACTATTTGTATTTTATGATTAGATTATTCCCCTCCCCCTTTCCATATCGACCCCCCCCCCCCCTCTATTTCCCAAAACTCCCCGTCCCTTTAAGAAAAAAAAAACAAAATCTTTTTCCAGAAATTTGCCATTTCTTGCGTCTTAAAATAATCGCTTCTTTCCTAAAATCACTCGTAGCGCGAGCTTCAAGCTCATTGGCCTGTTGCTGCGAACACACTCGATTAAAAACCAATTTCATGATAACTCTAAAAAAAATGGCTCCATGTTCTAATGGAAAGATGGGTATCACCCAAAACACTAGGAAATGGGATGGGCCGAGCCGTTGTTTTCTATTTGTTTTCTCCATAATTGTCTGAGGCTTCGGACAACTTTTTTTTTTAACCCCCTCCCCATGAATTAAGATCCAACTGATTCTATTTGCCCTGATTTATGAATGAGTTGAAATTCGCATATTCATTTACCAAAAAAAAAAATAAAATAAATAAAAATAACGTTCATTTTTTTTTCTTGACCCGAGTTGCTTTATGGCAAGCGGAGGTGACCAAAAATTCAATTTTCGTAAATAATACGATAAGATTTGTATGGTACGCAGTTCTATCAAATGTTCAATTATCGAATAAAGTTACGACTGTCTTGGCGAATAAAACACGCATAAAGACGGCGTTTTGTGATGAAAGCACATTGGGTTATCGCTGTTATTCTCACTTAGAGAAAATTATATTATTTTAAACAACTGTTACGCTTAGTGTAGGTTTTTTAAAAATGTGGTTTTTTTTTTACTGAAACGATTTCTTAGAATGGGGATTCAATACGAAAATGGTAAAATAATGTTTTCGTGCAAACTTACTAGTCAATAAAATGTAAGGTGGTATATAAAGTTGATGTAGATAAAGATGTATATACACGCGTGAGGTGTTTTTTTAGTTTTGGACTTTTTAGGTATAAATGGTTTTATAAATGGTGTTATTGATGGTGTTTTGAATGATGTTATGAATAGTATTATGAATGGTGTTTTAAATGGTGTCATGGTGCTATGAACTGAGTTTTGAACTGTTTTATGAATGGTGTTATGAATAGTGTTATGAATGGTGTTATGAATGGTGTTATGAATGGTGTTATGAATAATGTTATGAATGCTGTTATGGTGTTATGAACTGTGTTTTGAATGGTGTTACGAGTGGTGTTATAAATGGTGTTATGAATTGTGTTATAAATGGTGTTATGAATGGTGTTATGAATGGTGTTATGAATTGTGTTATAAATGGTGTTATGAATGGTGTTATGAATGGTGCCATGAAGAGCTGTGAAACTAATAACGCAGGCGCTATGGAAGGCATGTAACACCGGCATTGTGAAAAAAAAGGGGCCGTAATTACCTCATCCCTGTAACCAAACAGCCACCAGGGGCCACAACTCATCCAACGTGACAGCTGGGATGGAGTATTGGGCGTCCGGGTCACGGTGGGGGGCTGTCGTTGCCCGGACAGGCGTGGTATTGAGCCCTCGCGGTGCAACGTCATTGTCACCACCCCCACCCCCAACTACAACCCCCACCCCCCCCCCCCCACCTCACTCACACGCCTTACCCCACTTCATAAAACAGTGGTATTGAGCCCTAGCGATGCAACGTCATTGTCACCACCCCCACCCCCAACTACAACCCCCCTCCCCAACCTCACTCACACGCCTTACCCCACTTCATAAAACAGTGGTATTGAGCCCTCGCGGTGCAACGTCATTGTCACCACCCCCACCCCCAACTACAACCCCCACCCCCTCACACACACACACACGCCTTACCCCACTTCATAAAACAGTGGTATTGAGCCCTCGCGGTGCAACGTCATTGTCACCACCCCCACCCCCAACTACAACCCCCCACCCCCCCCCCCCCCCACCTCACTCACACGCCTTACCCCACTTCATAAAACAGTCGTATTGAACCCTCGCGGTGCAACGTCATTGTCACCACCCCCCACCCCCAACTACAACCCCCACCCCCCAACCACCACACATTCACACGCCTTACCCCACTTCATAAACCAGCGCCCCAACTGCATATAGAACTCTATTAACACCAGCAGTTCTCAATTTCAAGCACTCAACGCACATTTTGGTGCTAATTTTCCTGACTATTGGATTGCCGAATTCGTGGGGAAAAAAATATTCAGTAAAAAATAATTGTATCATATAAAATATACAAGCAGTAATTAACCTGAATATGCATCTCTATTAACTGCATCAGTGTAGCTAAGTGCCTCGCGTTCAATAGCCTTATCCGAGTTGAATATATTCAACAATAAAAGGGAAAAAAAATCCACCCTATCCCACCCTCCCGTCTTAAAGCGAAGAGGCTATTAAGAAATCTAATTCGATATTACACTAGAATAATATCCAATTGTCCGACCACTTCCGGTTTGAAAGCGAGAAAACGAAAGTAAAAAAAAAAAACCCACACATCCCAGCAGCCTTTTACAGCGGCCCCCCCCCCCCCCCCCCACCCCTTAGAAATTTTCTCTACTGAAACGGATCAACGCCCCCCTCCTCGCTCTCTCCAGCCTTCAATCAAAGAAGAATTAATTCCCCTTACGTAAAGCACAATTCGATCTTAATACCCGCTTTATGTTGGATCTTCTTTGGAATAATCCCCGACATTATATTTATTCCTTGTCACACCACAATATCACGCAATCCTGGTTCGATCTCATTAAGTGTATTCGCAATGCCTCTTCTTCGACAATGGACTCCAATATACAACATTTGTGCCGCTCTTCTTTGCGTGAAGAAAGAATCCTTTTAGATGCTTTTTTGTGTGTGTCCATTTTAAAGGGGAAAAAACTCTGAAAGAAAAATATATAGAAAAAAAAAGAGTTCTTTTCTCTTATATCATACATATCGAATCACGAAGCTGGCGTGTGGGTCCCGGGGTGGAGAATGGAGTGGCTTCCCCTGGACGAATATATTTGTCATCAAGGGTAGATAACCCCTGACGTCCAGGCGGCGCGCGTCCATTGTTGCTTCCCCCCACTTCCGGTTCCGCCAGTCTCTTCAGCTAATGACCGTCCATTCTTCTGGCCTCGTCCGTTGCCTCGTGATTCATCTTTTCATTCTTTTTTTTTTCTTTTCTTTCCCGGAACCCCCCTTAGCACACCCCCTTCTCATACACGCCGATGTCCAGCCTCTTCTTACGATTCTCTCTCCTCCCAAAAAAAAAAAAAAAAAAAAAAAAAAAAAACCTTCATCGAAACCTCGTTTTCTTGCATTCCCCCGCCTATCTTTTTCTTTCCTTTTCCCTGGTAAAAGAAAAAATCTCCCAGACCCATTCCGTTGTCTATTCTAGCCCAGTCTGACCACTGACCCCCATGTCCACTCTTATTATTAGCAAGTGAATTATTTCTCATCATGCGCTCCTGGCCTATTTTGCTCTGATACGTTTTTTTTACTTTATAATATAAAACTAAAAAACACCCCCCACAAACGCAATAAAAGAATATCAAAACAACAGCACGACTTCAAAACAAAAGACGATCTTCTAGAAATAAACATTCTGATTTTTTTTTTCGGAAATTCCCTTTTTTTAAATTTACCCAGAATAGGGAAATTCGGAATGTATTTTTACACGTTTAATTACCATATAAATATGAGTGTTGTGATTAAAAATACGAGATTTATTTCCAAACGATTTCTGCTGGCCAACAAAAGATATATTTTTAACACATTTTTTTTGGTAACAGAATATTCGTCGCCATGTAGCTTAATAACACAATATTCTCTGCATTCTATGTGAAAGTAAAAACATTGCAAAAAAATATTCAAAAAGATATCATAAGGTAGGAAATTTCTCCAATATGCAAGAGAACGATGCTTCAAACATTTCATACTTCACCAGCGAAGAAAAAAAAGAATTAAACGATTTATAATAACAACATTTATAATTTTTATTTTCTTTATAGTTCGATTTCAAGCGAATCGTTCTTGTTATTCATTTATTTTCTGATGTCTACATTTATAAGTTTAATAGGGTTTTTAAAAAAAATACAGTGGAAAATTCAAAATTTTGAATACCCTTTTTTATTTAAAAAAAAAAGGCTCCTGTCCAGTGTAGAATTCACATACAAATTTTGTCCCTCCACTATCCGCCTTCGGAATGAAAAGGTAATATACAACTTGTGTGTTCTTAAAAAACAACAACACAAAAAAAAAAAAAAAGCCGTGCCGCCATTTTTTCTGACGTCACGCGAATTGATATCAATGTACGGGAAAGATTACATAACCGAAGTCGGCGCAATCTTCAAATGTATCAGGCCGTCTTGTAAAAGTAAGATAGTTTTCTCATTTCCTAGCCGGACCCCCCACCCCCTTTTTTAACCCCACCCATCCCATCTTTGAAGCCAAGAGCAGACAAATGCAATTTAAAAAAAAAAAAAAAAAAAAAAAAGATACAACAAAGATGGACCCATCTACAGTCCTCTTTTGTTCGGCGCGTGCAGTTATCTTAAGAAAACAGTCGACGCGGGTTTTTTTTCTTTTCCGGCGTTGCAATTTCGTCCCCCCTCTGCATGTAACAATCTGTAAGGCCAATAGCTGGACCCGCGAGTGAGCAATGGGGTAACAGAGGCCAGTGTGGCGATGCTCATCACACGCGAAACTGTTTTCATAAACAAGAGAAAACCTCGAGGGGCGAACAAAGAGCGAGATAAAGACCACACGCTGGAATATCCCCGACGACAAAAGTCGTGTTCTCGATAGCAGGAACGTCCTATTTTCGATAACATGAAGGTCCTATTTTCGATAGCAGGAGCCCCCTAATTTTTTGATAACACGAACGTCCTATTTTCGATAACGGGAACGTCCTATTTTCTTATATCAGGAACGTCTGATTTTTTAAACAGGAATTTCCTATTTTCAATCAAGAAATGTTGTATTAAAAAAAAAAAAAAACAATCGGCGAAGCTGCTTTCTATTTATAACAGTGACGTCCTTTTTTTCGATAACCGTAGTCATTTTTTCGATAACCGTAAGGTTATTTTTTTTTCTATGACAGGAAAGTCCTATTGTCGATTACAGAAAGATCCAAATATTTTGATAACAAAGACGTCCCATTTTCGATAAATTGAACATCTTATTTTCGATAACAGGGACGGATATCCTGTTTTTTTTTATAGCATTGACCTCCTATTTTCGATAACTGCGTATTTTGTCTATAAAGGAACATTTTTTTTTTATATAAATTATTTTCTTTTAAAAAGGCAACTCGTATCAACTGCACTTCCTTCTACCACCAAAATATAAGCAGCAGTTGTTTTCTTTTCGCTTTAACGAAATTAGCGGGCCGATAGAAAAACATTATTTCCCCCCTAAAGATACTTCAATTTATACACACTATTTTATCTAAATTGCAATTAAAAGAACCTATACGCTGGTGAAAGGAAAATATTATGATAACACATACTTTACTATCAAACTTTTTTTTTCTACGCTGCCAAATGTGTTGCGCTTTGTACACGCCTACATGAACACATGCGTTGATGTGTGTGTGTGTGTGTGTGTGTATGTATGTGTGTGTGTTTTAAAGCTTTAAAAAAATGTATGCTTTGTAAAAAGAAAAGAAAAAAGTTTGGAATTATACAGGAAAATAAAAAAAAAATCTGCATGAGAATATATTCCAGATTTTGGGAGATGAATAAAATAATAACATTTGTGTTCGCCATCTTGAGGTACAAAGGCGCGTTGTGCGGCTCTGAGGGCGCTGAACAAATAACAATGCATCATGTCTGGGCCGCATGTGTTCCTCAAAAGGACATGCAACAGCAAATAAAGTGCCATACTATAAACTCGCGGGCGGCCATATTGGCGCATGCGCGTGCAACATGTTCTATATATCTCCACCAGATGCGACTGATTATAAAGTCTTTTATTCAGCTAATTCACTCCACTGTTCGTTCAACAGATGATTTTTTAAAATATTATTATTAACTCTTGGAATGAAATCAAAGTGAAAACCAAAACATTTTTTTAAATATAATTTTTTTTTAAAAACTTTAAACGATTTTCACGCGGTAAAAGATTAGCATCAAAGAACAGAAGGCTTAATTAATCATAACAATTAGCTTGCTCAATTAGTCGCAGAAACTCAATTGTAGAAAAAAAATGTGGCTGGAATTATTACAAGGCAAGTGTATTTGGTACAAGTCAAGGGAAATAGCTATTTGTAACTGTACCAAGGGAACGACAATATCCTCTTATATATGATATATTAAAATGCAGGTGCTCAAACATTAAACCACATACGATTAATGTCCCCTGTTCGTATTATGTAAGTAATTGAATAAATGTATACAGGTCAACATTATTTTACTATCGTTGTTGGAAAAGTTTGAAAAATGAGTATTAGAGTATTTATTTTCGGTAGGAGAATATGAGTTTATTTTAGATACCTCGGCATATTGAGGATTTGTATGGACGACGGTATGTGAATCCCACTTTAAATTTACCAGACGCGGGTCGGGTACCCATAAAAGCTGAGTGCGCTCATTGCTAGAAACGAATGGGTAGGCTGAGAATGGCCTGCTATGCCACTTCATCAGGATTTAGGTAAATGATTGTCTATAAAGTTTTGAGTTGGCCGATATTATGCTAAATATTAACACACGTTCTTCTTCTTCTTCGATCTTAATTGTAAAACTGAACAGGATTTCCTCCAACACATTTAAGTATTACGTGTCAACCTGTTATGCGCCATTTAGGCCGTGGACTCCAGACAGAATTTCCTTTTAGATTTGCTTCCATAGCCTTAGTCTATAGACGAACAAACCACACGTTTTAAAAATTGACACAAAGCGAGTTTATGATCGACCCCTGGGTTCGAAAAACTGAAAACAATATCTTGCCTGACCGCAAAGTGTTAATCGTCACGACACAAATCATAGCAAATGCTGGGTAACACGACATCAAAGGCGGCCTGAAACAATCGAACGTAAACCACGCTCCGTGCACCCTCGCACGTGGGGTGCGAGAATCCGCGAGGGATGCGGCGCACATGGGCGCGGGGCGAGAAGCACTCACCGTGCAGCGGGTACTTGTGCCCATCTGGCGCCCACTCCTCGCCCCCCCCCCCCCCGTGCACCCCGTCTTTTATCAGAAAATCTAAGAAAATTGGAGTTTATCGTCTGATCAAGGCGGGGCGTGTAGGAGGGCGTGGGGGTGGGTTTTCACACACTCATAAAAGAACCACTTATTATTATTCGGCGAAGACGAAACAAGAAAACCCCTTATGTTTGAAAAATGTAAAATTGTTTTAAAAGGTTGTTTTTTTTTTTTTTTTTTTTTTTTCAATAAAACATCTGTATGCAATACGTTCAACGCGTACAACCATAGTGTATCAACATACTCAGTTTTATTGTTTTACATGACAGCATTACCGCAGGTGGCTTAACATTAAAGTACATTTGAGTTAATTACACAATAATCTCAGCATTGAAGTCCAACCGGTTGTTTTTGTGTGGCAAGGGAAAATAAAATCCTATAAAAATACATTGAACTTCGAAAGGGCTACCGGTGGCCCGCGGTCCTAATCTAGAAAACAAATCTTGAAAACTGCTACACTAAAAGGGACCGAGAAGGCATTGTGCTCGTATGTTTATATGTATTCACGGAAGAAAATAAATAAATAAATAAATGAATATATATATATATGTATATATATATATATATATATATATATATATATATATATATATATATATATATATATATATATATATATATATATATATATATATATATATATAAACATATGCATATCTATTAGGACGGTGCCAAATATGCGAGATACGCATTGCGCAAATAATTTTAAAAAATATTTGAAGTTAATTTTTGTTGTACAATGACGTATGTGTTTTATATATTCAATTAGTAAAGTATAACAATCATTACAGAATAATTTCTACGAGTATCTGTAGATTAATTGTGAGAATGTGATATGTTCCTCCGTGACCTTGTATGAACCATCCCCCTCATCCTCCACCCCTACTCCTTTAACCCCCGCCCCCTCCCTAACGTTGAGATAATACAAAGCGGATTCTTCAAGTTTCCCATGCGTATGCTTTTCTTATCCAAGGGTAAAAAAAAAAATTCTTTACCTTATTTAAAATTTTTCAACACATACTTATTGTTGTTACGAGATTATATAATGGTGGGGGTACTGGGAAAATGGGAAGGTGGGCGCGGGGGGGGGGGGGGGGGGGGTAACCATGTGAGTGCACGAGCAATGGGGGGGGGGGGAGTGCACATGTAATTAACACGTGCGTTGGTCTTCCAGCCCCCCTAGACTCTCACCATCTGGCAGGGGCCTGTCCAACAGATGGGGGACGCAACTCCTGCTTTCTTTTGTTTTGTTTCGTTTTCTTCACCCCTTCTACAACACGCCCCCCCCCCCTCTTCCCTCTACATCGTACCACCGTTTCCTTTTCCTATATATATACCCCCCCCTTTACCTCACCACCGCCCGAATCGCGTCACTTCGAAAAAGTATACTTTTCGTTTAGTGTTACCCTGGTCGTCTTGTTTCGTATTTCTGCGTTCGTTTTCCGGTGTGTGTGTGTGTGTGTTGGGGTGGGGGGGTACATATGTGATCCTGTCTTGACACCCCCCGTCAACCCAGCGGTCCATGAAACGGACGGCTTCGGTGCCAGGCGAAGCGGAGATTTCGCTCCGGCAGCACGGAAACAGCTTGAGTATAAACAACGGGGAGCGCAACCGTGGTTGACGCTAACACAACAGATTGTTGTATGAGAAGTGGACCTTTGTATCTAGCTACACTTGCATAAACAATACTAATCCGTGTACAGTATACAAAAAGAATATATATATATATATATATATATATATATATATATATATATATATATATATATATATATATATATATATATATATATACATACATACAATATTTTTTTATCACAAATATTTTTCTGTCTTAAAATCACTCTGGAGGTTGATTAGCTAAACAGCGCTAAAAAAGTTTTAATTATTATTAATTAAAGTACATAATTAATTATATCCTATTTAAGATACATTTTTATCGTATTTCAATGATAAATTTGAAAAAAAAAATGACATCTGAAATAAAAACAGCTACATATCTTTGCCATAATCTCCATAATCTTTTTTATCTATATATTTTATTGGATCTATATAAACCCCCCCCCCCCCCTTGTTTCTCAGTGCATGTGAATTCAATAGCCATCGATCAAACTAATGAAAACAAACCTTTTAAAACGATAGTTACTTCCCTTTATGTCTTACACCATTTGTTATTGATCTCAATTTACAGTATAGGCCTACGTTGCCACTGCGCATGGCCCATACACTAAACTAAGTAAAGTGCAGCTAAGTTAAGCGTCATTTCTGACGTCACAAAGACCACCCCACCCCCACTACCCCGCCTCCTAGTAACTAATGGCTTTTTGACAAACACTGAAACTAACCACTTCCTTAGAAACTCAATCGGTTTGATTCGGCTTTGTTTAAAAAAAAAAGTTAAATACCTTAACTGTGTTTACAAGAAACCTTTCCAAATCAGCAAGCAAGGAAAGATAATCACGTGATCGAAATCCAGCCAATGGCGACGCTCGGATGCACACAAGGGTTAAAAAAAATCTTAACAAAAAATGATGCGCGCTGATGACATAACCGTTCCGCACAACCGGTTGACACGTGACTCCCGTGGGCAATGCCGTCACGGTTCACCGAACAGCCAAAGACAATTTTTTTGTTCCTTTTATCCATCCCTTATATCCGAGCCTAAATAAGCTAATCAGAAAATTGGTGATATTGATTAAAAAAAAATTACAACAAAAAATGTTATTCAATTGTAGATGCTCTTCTAAGCAAGCATTACAACTCTCTGTAGCCCTCCCCCCCCCCCCAACCTCCTCCCATAGCTTTACATATAATCAGGTTTTTAAGGGCCGCTCTCTTTATTCTATCGTATCTATTATTCATCAAACCAGAGTTCAACGCTTATTGATTCAACGGTCTTGAATTGACGGATACGACTTAATTTTTAGAACGCGCATACACCCACTTACACACATATACATACACATACACACATATACACGCGAACTTACAGTGGTAAAAATTGGAGTTATTTATTTATACCGCGTTGAAAAAAAATAATCCCTGAGGTATGTATCGGTGGAAAAACGCACTTTAACTAAAAAAAAAAATTCCTGTTGTTTAAAATTGAGATTTATCGAAGCCGTAACGCCGGCGGGCAGAGTTCGATTCCAGATGAGAATTAGAGCAAAATGTTTATTTCCTGAATTTGAGGATGAAGGTAAGAAGAGTGAGTATCTAGTGCGTTAATCTGAAAGATACATTCTATAAAGCTTAATGGATCTCAGTAGTGCCAAAGTGGTATTTAGGCATCTTTTTTAAACCTCAAATTTTACCGCAACTGTTTGATGTGAAATATATATATATAAAAAGGGGACCATGGGATGGTGGAACGCACGATTGCTTTTAATTCACCAAGCACCAGTCTGTCATAGATTCGAACCCGGTACACCGACATAACGTAACCAATAAAAAAAAATAACATCTGATTTTATTTTTAACAAAGAATACACTTAAAAGATATAATAAATATCAAAGTCGAAATGCTTTTCATTGACTAATCATCAGTCTGTCATATATTTGAACCCGGTACATAGACATAACATTTAAAAAAATTAACATCTGATTTTTTAAAAACAAAGAATACACTTAAAAATATAATGAATATTAACGTAAACACATCAGCTCTTCTTCTCTTCTTTCTCCCTACTCATTTATATCCCCCCACCCCAAACATTCCACATCCCTACCCTCCCTTAGTTATGAATTCACCAACCAAACAACAAAACAGCCATGTTTTTAACACAATCTCCATGTTTCATCTCCACTTAAGATTGATATTTACAAACCAACCCCCATAAACAATCACACTCACCCCCCTATACCCTTCACACCCCACCCCTTCTACATACGCCTGGGACCCCCTTCAACATAACTATTGTCATTGTTACCGTTATCATTGCGTTATCATTGCGTTATCATCAGGTAATACTTCTGCTACTTTCAACTCCCGTTCTACACATTTGGTTTTGGATAAATTTGTTTGCGAGCAAGGCGTCGCTTTCTTCTACAAATACTTTATCTGTAATTGTATTTTAGCTTTGAAGAAACCCAAAAAAAAAAATAAAAAAAAAAAAAAAAAAAAAATTAAATAGATAATCTCGAAAGAAAAAAAAACAACTTGTATTTTTACATGACTTGACGTATAGAAAAAGAAAACACCACGCAAACACGGACGTCACTGACGTCTTCGCTGTTTCACTTCCATTCAAGATGGCGTCCGATGAACGCGGAGACAAGGGAAATAACACGGAAACAAATTCCGATAAAGGGAGATTACCCAAGCCCCCGAAAAGACCGATTGTTAAATTGGCTTTGTCGTGTAGGTAGTTATGCTTTATCTCTGGCGGGGGGTTTCTGTTGTACCCATAATGCAGCTGGCGGTGGGTCTTTGGCCGCGGGGCCAGACCCCCTGACACCTGTCACGTGGGACGTGGTTCTCACATAGCTTACCCCAACGTGACAGCCGGCTGTTTGATTCTGGTTTACATTTAGCCTTTTATTTTTATCAGCACAACAGCGGCGTGTATACAAATCTAAGTGGCGGTAGTCAACTCGATTGGTCGTTTATACACACACACACACACATACATACATATATATATATATATATATATATATATATATATATATATATATATATATATATATATATATATATATGTGTGTGTGTGTGTGTGTGTGTATTCTTGGTTAAGTATAGTAGAAGGATTATGATATGAAGGGGTGGGGAGTGCGTTAATTTAAAAAAATATAGCTGCAATTTGAGATGCTGTCATTCATAAAAAAGCGGCAAAATATCACCCCCCCCCCCAACACCCCACCCCCACACACACCCATCGCAACGTCTCCACTTTCTCTCTAGCAATTATTCCTTAAGACCTATTTTTTTAAAAAAAAAGAACAATCAGTATCGGATTCACTATAAGTTTTAAACGCTCTCGGGACGGGATGAAATTTATGACAGGCAAATAAAATTTTTTAATTTCCTTTCTCTCCAGACACCGCCTTTGTCATGGGAAGTGTAGATTCAAAAGAAATTGCGCGAGTATTTTACGACCCTGGCACTCGACAAAAGGGTCCCCGTCAAAACGGTTAGCACGCAAGGTGGTACCCACATACTTCAGAGTAGCGCAGTGTTTAGATAATTTACTATACGAGTTATCTCCCTGCTCAAAATTAAAAGCAAAAACTCAGGTTACAATAAATGTATGTAATATTTTTTTGTAAAGTTTATTGTTTTATTTTGCATTCATTATGTAAGAAAGAATGATTTTTCTCAAGCATTAGAATGAAAAAAAAATAAGATCAAATATAATTGTTGTTTCTTTGAAGTGTATAACAACCATACCTAAGATGATGTTGTGGTCGGTTGGGTGGAGGGGGGGGGGTGTTTGTGTGAGAGGGAAAGTGTGTGAAAGGGAGGTGTGGACAGAGGCGTAGCGACCCTTCCCGGCGCCCGGGGACAAACTTTTCGATTTGCACCCCCCTCGAGATTTCGATTTGCATCCCCCCCCTTCAAACTTTCGATTTGCACCCCCCCCCCCCTTCGAGATTTCCATTTGCACCCCCCCCCCCCTCAAACTTTCGATTTGTACCACCCTCAACCTTTTAATTTATTTTTCCAACCCATTTTGGCGCCCCCTAAGGTCGGCGCCCGGGGACATATGTCCCCCCCCCCCCCCCCCTCGCTACGCTACTGGGTGTGGATTCAAACATAAAATTAACGAGATTTAAAAGGGGGGGGGTGAAATAATTATTATTGTCTTCGGCTAAGGACAATAAATATCATTCACTGTAATATGATGTATTTCTTTATCCACAAGGCGCCGATCTCAAATCTAGAAATACCCAACCTTTAAATCCCAAAACCGCAAATTAAAAAAAAAAACATCAACATTGGCTGGATAATAAAATACCAGATCATTATATTTTGTGTGTGTTGCATTTCGCTAGCTGTCAGGCCTCTTATGCGCGGAGATTTGAACTCGTGACGTTCCGGTTTAGTAACCATGAGCTTTACCGACCCGACCACGCCGACCACTATTGATAAATAAAATATGAGACATTTTTTTATCCCAATTCTTCAAATCTCAAAAGTAGAAATACCAAGCCTGTAAACCCAAACCTATAAATTAAAAAAAAAACCAAAAAAAAAAAAAAACCAAAAAAAAAAAAAAAAACAAAAAAAAACTAGATTATCTTGAAAGTGCAAATCACCCAAATATTAAGTCTGTTAAAGTTTATTCGTATTTTACCATTTGGGATTAAATCCAAGTTTACTTAATTTAAAAAAAAAAATCGTACCCTCAAACATTTATTTAACGGCGTTTTAAAAACCACACTTTTCATAACACTCCCACCTCTTGAGACGTATAACAACGTATTATTTGCATTACACAAACAATAGCAGTCGGTCCGCGGTACACAATAGGTTAAGGCTGATATCCGATTTAAAAAAACACAAACTGGTATCCCATTACTTTAAAGACTAGCGAAACATACCTCTTGGTGAAGCAGGCTTGCTATTGTTCGTGGGGTTATATAAAAAAAATTTCTTTTGTCGAAGTAAGAGCTAGATGTTAGATAAGGGGTTGTGTTACTGCACAGTAGAGGGCGGCTTGAGACTTGTGTACAGAAACGATTTTAGACAATGCGTACAGCGAGCGTACTGGAGTCTTTTTGTATGTGTCATTTGTACAAGACAGCAGTTAAGGAATATTTTGTAGCCTGAAATTAGACAAACACGCACACACGCACACACACAAACACACACACACACACACTATATATATATATATATATATATATATATATATATATATATATATATATATGGCACCTCTCAGATTAGTTTTCATGATTAGGTAAGTTTTCAAAATTACAGGCTAAGAAAGATCCTATGTTCGATGATTGATTGCGGCTCTCACAGAAGTCGTTACACATTTTAAGTTAAACAGCTGCATGGTTGGGTACAAGGGCCAATATATGGATAAATATGTAGAGTTGATTTTAATTTTCGGGGTGGGTTTGGGCAGCTTTGGATAGAAATCTTAGCGTGTATAGCAAATTACAGAAATATATAACGGTAAATGATGTTCGATTTCCTAAAGCGACAGATGTTGTCCTTAGCTCAGAGAGCTGTTGTCCTTAGCTCAGAGAGCAGTTATCCTTAGCTCAGAGAGCTGTTGTCCTTAGCTCAGAGAGCTGTTGTCCTTAGCTCAGAGAGCCGTTGTCCTTAGCCCAAGAGAGCTGTTCTAGGTTTCAGCAACAGGTTGAGAACCTCTGGACTAAAGCGTTGACCCCACCCCCTACCCCACTAGAACAATGACGACACTGTGGGCACCTCCCGGACTCCCGTATTTCACTCTGCCAAACGCTCCCTCGCTAACAGTTCATTATCGCGTTTCGTCCAATCGGGATCTCGTTTCAAACAAGTGCCGTAACTCCAAACTTTCATCTCGTTTTTTTTTTTTTGAAGATAGTTTCTCTGTAACGTTAAGAACAAGTAAAAGAGTGGGGGGGAAAAAAAAAAAGAAAAAACGAAGGTTGGGAGCGATGAAAAACTTTCGTCAACACCACGGAGAAAAGGTTCAAATCTTTGATCTCCAGGCAGGCAAAGACGTCTTAAGAATCCTCCTGGAGGGTATTCTCTAGACGTCTTTGCTTGAAATTACATTGCTATCAATTGCACACTTATTATCGGGAATTTCCCTTTTTCTTCTAAATATAAATACGGGCATCATTGAAGTAACAACAAAGAAACATCGTAAGGAAACCACTTTGGAAAAATGGAAAAAAAAAGAATTCAACGGATATTCTTTTTCAACACAATTGAAAAGTATCAAAATAAATAATTAATTAAAAAAACATATGCTGGTGATTCAAAACCAGTTAGAAATACGCATTTCTGTCAGTTGAGTATGAAAGCGCAGGAATATTTCGAGGCTTTGTCATACCCCTCATTACCCGGATGTTTCCAAAATTTTGGCCATCTGTTAAGTCTCCGTTCCCGTCAGGCATGTCCTGAAAATTTTGGGAGAATGGATGGATTCGTACCTGAGTTCTCGTCTTCTGAGCTCTAAACTCTAAACAACAGTGCGCAGTCAGGCACATAGTTACCCTAACTTTACTGGTCAGTTAGCCTTTCGAACATTTTAGATACATTTTAGATACATTTTGGATACATTTTAGATACATTTTAGATACATTTTAGATACATTTTAGATACATTTTAGATACATTTTAGATACATTTTAGATACATTTTAGATACATTTTAGATACATTTTAGACACACTTTCTCGAAATTTAGATTCATTGACAGAGACGTTATTTCGCAACGTATTTATTTTTCTAATTTTAATTTATAGTTATGCTGTTTTTTTTTCCTGCGTAAAATATAACAATTTATACTTCCGAAGTAAGCCTCGTTTTCTTTTAAACAATTCAAACGAAAATTTAATTGAAGTTTTCCCAGAGTTTGGATATTGCGATAACTTCTAACAATGCACTTTATGACTGCTCAAGGAAAAACCGTACGTCCGTGAGATGCACACCCCACCCCCCCCCCCCCCCCCTCTCCCATAGGTTAAAAGGAACGGGAACCACGGAAACAATCCCTACCATAAATCTGAGTTACGACCCCTGCAAGGTGCCAGAGAAGCCTGCCCAGGGGAGACGGGGGTGTGTGGGAGGGGGTGGGGGGGTGGGAGGGGGGTGTGGGAGGGGGAGGGAAGCCACAGCCCCACGTACACGCATGTCAGCAGTCGGACATAAATCGGACGGTCGTAAAATCTTCTCGGACCTCCGTAGCGACGGCACCGAACTGATTGGGTTTGATGAGCAGCAGTTAACTCAGTCGTGCATTGGGGCCCCCTCCCTCACAGAGATGGGAGCATCGGAATCGGAATTCTATTGGGCTCTAGGTGTGAAACTACTGGCCATGGATGCATATTAAACGTATGCATATATATATATATATATATATATATATATATATATATATATATATATATATATATATATATATATATATATATATATATGCGTAGTTTTTCATGAATCAATAGTGAAAGTGACGTATAAAACGCTTTCGTGTTTGGGAATAAATGTATATGCATGTCTGTATGTATAGGTACATATCAGTATGTAGTGATGACCAGCTATTTATTTTACATTTTACAACATACGATGTGTTAAAATTAACCCTTTATAGGACGAGCTAGTGCCGTAGCGCCTGTCGCAGCACTGTATCAAGTAGTTTACTAAAAATATCGGGGGGACGGGGCGACCAATGAAGGGGGTTAATCTCGACGTGCCAAATTTAATCTTGTGTGGCTATTCCTAGACTGATGGCTATCTGTCCTTAAGCGGTCGTAGTTTTTTTCTTTTTTTTGTTGCGTGTATTAGCTGTTGTTATGCTATGTAATTAAACTCCAGCCTACAAGATTGACCCCCCCCCCACTTCCGTGTCCTCTACAATACCATCTGTATTACCCCAACCCTCTAGCGTAGAAATATAAAAGAAAAGCAGTAACTAGCGGAAGTTATGCATATTTAGCGCGGGTTCAAATCCGGCTTGGTTAATGCTTATCTAGGTTAACTAGTAAATGTCAGAAGAATTTTTTTATTTTTACTTTACTTTATCAATGTAACAAGTAAAATAGATATAAATTTACTTGTGCAGATGAGTGATTTGTTAAATACATATAAAAAATTACTTTAATAAACCTGTTGTAATTATTTTTCACCGACATACTTCCGGTTTTTTTAAAGCGTAGGTGGAGTAGGTGACGTCGAAGTGGCTAGCTCAGATTTTACAAAACTAGGACATAAGCACAGGCTTTCGTATAGTCAGTCTAATGAATTACTCCTAATAAAAATCGGAATTGATTGAACTGGATGTTGGCGTAATGATATATTCTTGCTTGAAAAGTTAATATTGTATGTGTGATTGTTGAATTGATGAATAGAAAAAATAAACAAAAAAAATATTTAAAAAACGAACGAAAAACGAACTAAAACCTATAAAATATATTCACTGCCACATTTGATATATTAAAACAAACGCTATCATATTTAAAAAAAAAACTATTTATTTATTAAATCTGATAGTATGGTAGCCCGCACGCGACATCTATGATAAAAAAAAAACGTAAAAAAAAAAATAGAAGTTACGCGTCAGTGTGACAAAAAGGAATACGTCTGATAAAAACTTGAATAAATATCTCGGCCCCAGTCTTAACGCAGAGGACGCATGCCTGTAATCTACCTCCACACCGTCAGGAAGTCGAGGCAAAAAAAAAAAAAAAAAAAATTCGATGTTACGGAAGAGTGGGGGGAAGCGGATTCATTCATTTTTCTCTCTGTCTCTTTTATGAGCTCTCTGACTGTTAAGTCTGTGTGTATCTGTGCGAGTGTATCATTTATATAGACTCCAGCCAGACGCACTGTCCGATGAAGGACATAAAATTATGACAAGTTTTGATACAATCCTACACCCGGAGGACGGAAGGTTTAAAAAAAAAAAAGGAGGCAGAGGAAAAAAATGGATACAAAAAGGGGCGGACAACTCGGCGTAACAAAAGATAAACAAAAGGGGGAGATAACCAGGGGTTGGGGTAAGGGGGGGGGGGGGGCTCTGGAATAATTTATATCAATATAACGACGCATAAATTCTAAGTTGGGTTAATTAAAAAATGGCGGGGGGAGACAAAAGGACGGCACAGCAGTCGTAAAACTTGAGAGGGTAGATCGCAGTGGAGTAGTTAGGGTGAAGCCTGTTAGTGGAGGTGGGGTGGGGGGGGGGGGGGGGGGGAGGGGAGAATGGTGGTGGTGGGGGGAGCGAAGACATTTAGTGGAATGGGGAGACAGGGGGCGAAAACTTTTTGCCTGTCCCGGTTGTCTTTTTGTACAATACAGTAAATAGTGGGATAAAATAGAAAGCGGCCATTTCCTGTACATACACCTACATATACACATCAATCCACATATATTATCTAAATATTAGATATACACATATAAATAATTTATGTGCAAAATCTTTCTCGATCCTTCTGTCTTTCTCCTAAACCTCCCCTCTCTGTATATATATATATATATATATATATATATATATATATATATATATATATATATATATATATATATATATATATATATATATATATATATATATATATATATATATATATATATATATATATATATATATTGAGTAGTTATTCTTCCAGCATCGTTGTTTAGAAAGCTAGCTGCTTCCATAGAACGAACAAAAAATAAAAATATATTTTTGAAATGTAAATCTAGGGACAGCGTAAAGCGGTGTAAAGCATAAATCTGCCACGGGCTCAGGTTAAGCAATATACCCCGAGATGCATCACCCCTGATGCCCATCTCTCTTAAAATAAAATCCCCCCCCCCCCGTTCCCCCAACACACTCGCCCCACCATCCCAGTCAAGTAGATAAAGACCATTGGCCGTAAACGTCTAACTAAAGAGCAATTAAAAGAAAAACATGTCCATTCTTAAAAAAATGTTTACGTGCAGGGGTTAAGAATAGGCTCATAGCAGTCTCCACACCGATCCCCACCCCTAAACCGCACTAAATAATGTTGCGCTCCGACCCCCTACAAACTGCTCCCGTACTACTCAACTACTGGTAAGATAGGAAAAATCTTTAGGAGTTACGAGCTAGTACGTGGAGAAGAAAGTGGGAATGATGATATATATATATATATATATATATATATATATATATATATATATATATATATATATATATATATATATATATATATATATATATATATATATATATATATGAACTCAAATAGTTTATCTTTTTTATAAAATGACACATTAAGAATGAAAATTAAGTATGAAAAATTAAAAGCGTTGCAGTTCTATCCAAATATAACTGGCTAATATTAGGTTAACATCTTTTAGTGAGCTCATGATTATTTTTCTTATTTGGGAAATGTATTTAAATAGTGTATTCAAGAAACTGTTTTATTAAATGAAAATCTAAAAAAAAATATTATAATAAATTATAACATATACGTGATATATCTAGAAATAGGAATGTGTGTAAATGGACTATGAAATAAGTATAATAGCTATAAAGTACAAAATGTAAGTAAATTTGCACTACAGTATAATAGATCTCTTTATTCCTCACTCGCTTTAATAAACTTTCGAAAATTTACCTAATTATTTAAAATAAATAACGATTATTGATGTTTTCGTAAGTCTAATATAAAAACAAAAATTGACACAATTCTTTTAAAGTACACTAACCTGAACGCTCCATTGTGGATGTTTTCCAACAGTAATTTTTAATCCTTTCAAGTTTGAATAGAAATTAACGTATCCTTGATTTTTTGAGTTTTATATGCAACTGTAATTTCCTAAATCGTTCAACCAGAAAACTCTGGCTTCAGTTTAAAGTCAGTATCCTAGTAAGTCTATCCACACGTGCATCACATAAGCACCGCGTGCTACTGACCACAACTGACCAGCGTCCCGCCCCCTATACAGGATACACGACTCATCTGTCAGGAGGGCTAATTAACCTGATTAACCCGGGACACAATGGCCGCCTTTCTCTCTCAACTCAACCCCCAGTTACGTAACGTTACGTCAATAGGTACTCAGGGGCGGCGCGTGGTACCGGACAAACCCATGGAGGCTCACCAGGAGCCCGGCACAATAGTACTCACTCGCTCACTTCAAGGTCACTCGAGGAACAAAGGGCCACCGACAAAACTAAAGCGCTTTTCCATTCGGTACTAAAGCTCTTTACACAATAACCTCTTGCCAAGTCCTTGATTCAGTTTTCAATTACCTAAGTCTTTTATATAGTAGAACTTGATTTTATATATATATATATATATATATATATATATATATATATATATATATATATATATATATATAATATTATATATATAATATTATATATATATATATATAATCTACTATACAGTTAATTATATATAATATATACACACATATTTACACATATATTAATATCCACCCATTAGTATACATATGCATATAAATGTATATATATATATATATATATATATATATATATATATATATATATATATATATATATATATATATATATATATATATATATATACTCATAAATATGCATATGTGTGTATGCATACACAGAGTAAATGCAAAAACTTTGGCTAAAGCACATATAGAAGTCCTTGCCTATACACTCGCCATTGAAGACACTGTGAACGAGGGTTGAAGCGAGTAACATTTGAAGGACAGTGTAGCAGAGAGGCATGTGGGTGTTTACGGGTGTAGTAAATATACGCCTAATGAGTTTACCCTCGCGTGTATGAACAGAGGTTGGGGGAAAAAATGTGAGTGTTAGATGCATGGAACACGTGCATGTTGACATGCATGATATGGTGCATGCCAGTGGGTCTCATTCTGTGGGGTCATAGACCCCATGTAGAGTTGATGTAAAAATATATTTAATGTATCCCCACTTAATGTTTTATGATATAATTCCTGTTATTTTTAGTATTAGATTAAAACCCTAGTTTTATCCTTTATCTTTGATTTTTAACAAATCGTAACGCTTTAGCCCTAAAAGTTGCTAGGACTGTTTTGGTTTTAAGATGGCACTTCCTGAACTTACACTCTAACCCAGGTTAATTAATCGAGTAGCTAATTACGTCAGTTCTAAAAAAAGTTATTATTTTTGGGTGGCTGGATGTTTTATATTACGTTGAAACTGTGTGTATCCACTTTTCTTTTAACATTTTTAGAATATAAAATAAAAAATAATTTTAAAAAGCACTTGAATATTATCACATAACAACTTGCCAAAACAGGTTACTATATTACGCCTAAACCTCGAATATTTTAAAATCTTTTTTAAAATTTTTAGACATTTAAAAAAAAAAACTTTTTTCAAATATATTTTTTACAGGTTAATGTCCTTTAAAGTAAAAAAAAAGTTACAGAAACCTTTTAATAGCCATACCAAGAGTGATAATTTTTGTTAGTAAGTTCTTGATCTTTAATATTAATTTATTCAATTTAGTATTAATTAGGATACATTCTAGATGTATATTCTAATTACATTTTTAGGAGCGATATTTGAAATTAGCAAATTTATTTTTAAACTGATTTCTCATTCGATTAAAAATTAATATGATAGAGGGAACAACCAGTGCATTTTATTATTCTCTCACAAACGTACAAAATAATTTTTATATTTTTGTAACCTTAAAATAAAGATGGATGATATCAAGTTATGAATTTTTAACTTTACTTTTGATTATATGTTATGGCGAATCTTATTCACATTTATTTTCGGGGAAAAAAAGTAAATATAGCTTTTGAAATCTATTTTTAATTAATAGATAAATAAATTAATTAATAAACTGCAATTTTTTATACAATTAATATTGTCTTGTCAACATGCCATATTTTTTTGTTAAATTATAAAATAAAAATGTGGTCTTTTGACATTCCATACTATTATGGTAAAAAAAAATATTTCCACATGAATGAAAGGAGTGAAATATTTTTACCGATAACATTTTTAATTTTAGCATAGATGAGAAACTTAGAAACACAACCCTGACCTCCCCACCCCTTATACCACGTGATATTTGCCCGTGCTAATTACATATGACCGTAACGAGTTTTTATATGCAAGGTCAGAAATTAATATAGCTCTTAAGTTCAAAATAAAAATAAACTCTCAAATCAAAATTAAGTTTATAGAATCTCGAGCATTTTAGTAAACTATAAATAAAAATAATATTAAATAAATGTCAACTAAACATTACAAAAGAACAACAGCAGAACGAATAGTTCTAGACCCTCGCCCCCCCCCCCCCTACCCCCACCCACTCTTAGCGCAAATCTCCCTGCAACATTTTTTAAACGAAAAACTCTCTACCACGGATATTTCTTCCTAACTCCAAACTCCCACACTAAACTTTTGGATAAGTGTTTGATTAATATTTCAGCATCGCTAAAAAAAAAGTTACGACTACGATTTTTTTTTAGATAATAAACCGATGCTTTCACAATTCAAGTCGTTAATTAATAAAACGTAAATTACCTAAGCTGTGGTCATTAAGTACGTATTCATTAAATAAATAAAGTTTCGGGCATTTTTAAAACGTAATCTTTGCGTGGATATTCTATCTTAATGGTTTATAATGTCAAATAAAATTACCGTGATTTCTATTGTAATGAGGAAAAAAGTAAATCTAATTTTTTTTTATGTCTCTAATCACCGACCATGCTATTTTCAATTTTTTTCCTCCAATACGAACAAAAGAGTGAAATTTTATTTTTCAAGAAATAAAAACCGAATTCATCGAAGCGGAATTAAAGTTTTAATAAATAATTAACAAACACTGTATAGGGGAAGGGAAGTAATCATGTGTGACGTCGGTGGGTTACATGAGCAACATAAAACCTATTCTCATATTTCGATTAAGAGGCTTTTAACGTTCGGATAAGCCTGAATCTCTAAAAATGAAAATCTTTTATTCCCGAACAAAAAATATGAAATAACAAAAAAAATGGAAAAATTATTAAATATTTTATACA
Organism: Physella acuta; assembly: GCF_028476545.2. NCBI lineage: Eukaryota > Metazoa > Mollusca > Gastropoda > Physidae > Physella > Physella acuta. Next base: position 169,606 of record NW_026732708.1, on the reverse strand, counting down.
ATGGGATGAATATTTTTTTTTTTTTTTTTTTTTTTTTTTTTTGTATTATGTTGTGTCGTCTTTTACGGTTCGCTGGCGAACGGTAAGAAGCGAACGGTGGTTAATTGACCAAAAATTGACTCCATTCACTAGCAGATAGCTAATGACATAAGCCCGGGAAAAAAAAATCAGACTTGGTCTTAAGCACCGGATAACCGAAGCCTCCGCGACCGGGAAAACAATGCATTCATCGGGAAAGAATAAAGCTGAGCCAATAGGCTCGCCGAGGACTTAGGAAGTAGAGAAAAAAAAAGGGGGAGGGGAAGCGCAAGTGGAGAAATACAACAACAAAAAAATAAATACAAAATCAGCGGATGCTTTTGGTAGATGCAGCGAGGATAATACAAATCACAAGAGATTATCAAAATGGATGTAATTCGCGAGAGAAGAAAAGCGGAAATTCTCATGTGGACCCACTTCCTCCGGGCGAAATGACAAAAAATAGATGGGTTATTTTTGTCCGCCAATCGAAATCTTCTTCGTCCCGGGACAGACACGCTGGCTGAGCACGCTCGCCATTGTTACAGATACGCATGCGCGGCCCTAATGCGTTCGACTATATCCTATTGACGAGTCCTGCGCGCGAGATTTCCCTAAGTACGCTAATCATTCAGTTACATTTTCCTTCCCTATGTTCCCTCATAATGGCTTTTGTCCCTTGCGCATTGTCTCCCTTACCATCCAATTATCTCCCTTCGTTTCCATTCTTCAGGAAAAAACTGCTTTTCTCTTCTCCGCGTCTCCAAATGTTTTCTTTCAATCCTCGCCGTTTCCGGAACCAGCAAATGGCAAATGCAGATCCCGAACAATTGGAATTTAATGGAGGCTCCTCACAAAAGGAAACTCGTGGCTTCTACGCTCTAGAGCTCTGGAAAAATTCCTCGAGGGCTTTTTCGAGAGTTAAGCAAACCCGGCTCTGGCATCTACAAGAGTCGCAGACAATAACCAAGAGCGACAACTCGCTGGGGTTTTATTTTTCTTTGAACAACGAAACAAAAAAAAAATAATATACAAAACAAAACAAAACAAAAACAAATAAAAGACTTCAGTGAATGTAATGAAAATGTTTCGGAAAAAGTCATAACTGAAGCAAAAAAAAAAAAAGACTAGTTTTGTCCGTCTTTTGTCCTCATTCAGAAGAGCAGTATTTATCAATGTCATATGCAGTTTTCTAAAACTCAAAGTATTATTATTTTAAATTAAAATAAAAAAAAACCCTCTCGACAAACGCCAATGCATCTTATTGTACTTGTACGTGTTCATCGCATAAAGAGAAGAGCCGTCCCATCTATGGGGGTATTGTAGTGCCATAATGGATTCATGATGCTTGGAGTATTATTGCGGTGTTTGTGTTCCGGCATGGCCATTCTCGTTCCCATTTCCCATGCTTTCAGCCCCCTGTCATGATTCAGAATCCCATTATGACAAAAGTAAAACATGTAGAAAGAGAAAAAAAAATGCATCCCATTGTGATGTTTGTATTTGTCAATGTTGAATTCACCATTCGTTCTATTAACTCGACTTGTCAAATATTCAGTAGTTTTGTTATTTACACTTTGTGTAATCTTTACAAGTTTCACTTTAATAGAATCGCGTTTAGATTTATTATCTATTATTTTTCAAATAATACAAGTTAAAAATGAATTTTTTCTTTGTATTCATATTTTTAAAATGTACGCCAAAATTACACGGGAATTCTAAAAAAAAAAAAAGAAAAACAACAAAAAAACAAAAAAACAAAGAAACAAACAAACATTATAAAGACAATTACATATAGTAAATATAGTACTGTCGCTTTTTTTGGTTTTATTGCTACCAATGTCTTTTCCATTGTATTTAATTAACACCAGCCCACCTAACCATCCCCTCATCCAATCATCCAATCCATCTATTTATCCATCTCATTTTGTGTTTCTTTATTATAGGGGGGGGGGGGGGTTACTTGCTTCAAGTCGTAGTCCCCCCCCCCACCAAGATGATATGTAAGCATGAAAGAAACTGCTCATTCAGTCATATCTATCTACGCATCCATCCATATTTACTAATTAATAAAACCAAAAGCAAAAAATAATAGAAGATATTTTATGAAATGAAGAATACAATATAACAAAAGAAACAAGATCATAAGATTTACCCTTTGCAAAAAAAAAACCTTTTTTTCATAAAAAAAATTTATACAGAAATGGCGTCGATAGCATGGGCATATCAAAACTATTTCAATTAAGTGGGGGTCTATTAGATGGAGTGGGCCATTAGACATAGATTGTTTCGACGAAATGGGACCATTGTTTCGACATGAGGACTTCATCAGCAGAAGTTTGCTTCAATTAGTCGCACAGGTGCCGTAAAGGTGTGGGACAAAACCATGAGTCACCGACATTTTTGGATGGGGATAGGGGGTGGGGGTGTATTGATAGTTGTGGGGTGTATCGATAGTTGTGGGGAGGGGGGTGTATTGATAGTTATGATGCGGGGGAGGGGATTTATAGGTATTCATTGTTATTTTTGTTTTGTTGTATTTTTTTAAAAGTTGGTGTTTATTTGAAGTTTTTTTTCCGTTCAACTCAGTACTAATGTTTTAAAAAATTAACAGTAATTAATTAACTAAACTGTTTTTCCATATAGCCTTAAATCTTGAGTAAAATAAAACGAGACCTTAATAATAATAATAAATATTTAAAAAAAAAACAAAAAAAAACACCATATTCAAAAAACAAAAAAAAAAAAACTTTCACGAAAAAGTTCGCGAAACAAATAACAACTAGACACGCATGCGCACTACGGACGAGAGAGAGGGGAAAAAGCGTGCCGCCATTAAAACCGTAAGACGCCTGACATTTACTTGGATGCAATAAGACAGGCCTTGGTGAGTTCTGTCCCCTTACCTTTGTCTGCAAATGAGTCTTTAAACATCGTGTCATTTACGGCCAGGGGAGGGCAGCCTTAGTGCCAGAACCGCATGCCACCAGACGAACACGAGTCGGGTTGGCGGGAAGTTTTATACTGGCACGGTAATTTTCGTGAGGGGAAGTTAATGATCGTTTGTTCGTTTAAAACGAAATAAAAGCAAATCGTAAAATTGAAACAAAAAAATAAGAACAAAAAAAAGTTTTACAATGTATTATGTGGAAGCAGTCTAGTAGCGGGTAGAGGGTGAATACTGAAAATAAAAAAAAATAATTGTAAATATTGTTTTCCGCAAATTTTTCCCTATATTGAATATTGTATAGATTTATAATCGAATATGGAGATAAACGAAAGTGCATGTGTTTTGGGATGTTACTGTAATTTTGTGTGTTACACCGAGCGACATTCACAAAAATACTGATGAACTCTGCTTTATCTACCCCTACTAGACTTTCATTCCTGTGGAAATACTTTATACCATATAAAAATGTTTATAGTCTTATTGCTATAAAGTAGATAGAGGTTAATCGAAAATAGATCACATGCCATTGAAAGGATTGCTCCAATTAACGAGTGAAATCGCAGTTTGCACTGTACAGCCGGAATGAATCGTCAAAATTCCGGTCGGAAAATAAAAAATAAATAAATAATAAACGCCATTTATGAGTGGAGTGTGAAAGTGAACCTTGGTACTCGGCGCTGGAGCAATAAAAGCCAGTTTATTGTTGATGGATGGTGAGGTAAAGGCCAGTTCGGTGTGAAAGTGATATAAAATATGCCTTATTGTTATAAAGTGAAGTAGAGAGAAATGTAGACAAAAAATAGGGGCGATGGATTAGGATTCTTCGTCTTCGTTCTAAATTGTAATGTTGGAAGGGATTCCCTCCAACACAATTCAGTATTACGTGTCAGCACGTTATGTGCCATATTATATATGACGTTGACTCCGTTTTCAGACTGCTTTTATTTTTGGGTTTGCTTCCATAGCCTTTGTCCAACCAAAAACAAACTACAAGGCAGCAGTTGTTTGTTTTTGGAGTTGTCTCTCCTAGAAGAGTGGCTGTCCCCAGCTAACAAGCCTGATCTGCCTGGGGTTTCGAACTCGGGACTTTTTGGTTCAACAACCATCAACATAACCGACCCGAATAAAATGTTGTCGAAAGAGAGATGGATTGAGAAAACCTTCCGCAATTGTTCGAATGAGTGATGTATTAAGGAATTGAATTTCAAGAATACGTGCTAAAATTGGCCGAAAGAGCGATAGATTAGGAAGATATTGATGAAGACATAAGTTTAAAGCTTATTCTTGCGTGGTTTTTTTTTATGGTATAAAATCCCTATACTATTGTCTCTAGATGTTCAGAAATCGGTCTAAATACATGGATGGAAAACAATCAGGAAATCGTCAGAAAATTCATTTTAGATTACTGAAGACCCAAACAGCAGAGAAAGTAGAGTAAAACTGTTTCCAAAATCAAAGCTCTGAAACTGTGAGCCAAACAAAATTGTATCCTTATTTATGACAGGAACTCCTTTTAGCTGAGTCAATCTCTTCCTTCACAAAGCCAAGATTCGAATCTAGATCTCAACAGGTTTATGTTCCCATTCCTATCACCACGGCCACACAGCTTTTATGCCTTTAAGAACACCGTCTTTCATATATACATTTCACCCCCACAATGCAATTCCCACACACATATATAAAAAGATAATGCTTTCAAGACAGAATTTAAAATTCCGAACTCACAACACGAACCGCGAATCCGGACCGGCATTCCGGAATCGGTCCGGTCGTTAGGCGCAAACGGCAGTCGTTCACGGCATTGAGCACTCCAGGTCTTTGCTTTTATTGTTGCCGCGTTACTTTGATGGGGCCCCGTCATTCCCTTGCCGGCTTTGATCTTCAGCCGGCATTATGGAGTTGCTGAAGCCGTTACGCTGGTTTAGATGGCGTGTTTAGTAGCATTGTTGTTTGCTTTTATTTTAGAAATCCCACCTCCCCACCCCTTTCAACCCGGCCCGGGCCCTCATTCTCTTGGAGAATTAGTCTTCTGTTCAGCAATTTACTTTACAGATGTCTTTTAGCTTTAAAATTGAAGTTCATTTTTTTTTCTCTCTCGTGGGAGAGAATCAAAGTAAAAAGTGCGTGATTGAGACGTATTAACTTATAACAAATGACTCCAATTCTTCAGCCTTAGGAAAAGACTTTGCAAAAAAAAATCTTTGGAGTCTTTGTCTACCTAAAGACGATACGATATATCGATACTATAAAAACAACAGAATCGTACACCCGTAAAACCCATAAAAGTATCGTCTTCATCTTCGTTCTTTATTGTAATACAAATGATGATTTTCTCCAACAAATTTAGATATTACGTGTTAATATGTTCTGCGCCATACATAGCCTTTCTCTCCGACTTCTTCCTGCTTTTTCTGGATGTTGTTTCCGAAAGGCTTTGTTAACCCAAGAACAATCAGCAAGGCAGCGATTTGGAAAACAATTGGAGTTATTCTCTCCTAGAAGGGTTGCTGTCCTCATCTATCGAGTCTCGCCTACACGAGTGCTAATATTTAAGCTTCTGTCTTTACCCCGCTCTACGCCTTACCCTAACTCTAACGCTAACACTAAAACCAGACATAAGCGTACCTTAACATCTACCCCTAACCTGCATTGACCCTAACCCAGGGGTCGGCAACCTGCGGCTCGCGAGCCGCATGCGGCTCTTTTAATATCAATATGCGGCTCTCCAGTTCCTTGCACAAATACTAATAATCTTAATCAAAAAATAAAATATTTGAAATAAAAACATGTTAGTGGTTCTTTAAAACCAGGGAAATTTCGAAAATTGTAACTTTTGGCTCTTCCGCTTCAAAAGGTTGCCGACCCCTGCCCTAACCCTAACCCAGACCGAACCAGGTGACACACGTAGGTAGTGACACCATGTTGTAAAAAACTCCAAAAAACTGACTGTTTCATGAATGTTTTATTCTATTAAAATAATGAAATCGAAAAGGAGTGGTGTGTAAACCAACAGAAAAATGCCGAATTGTTGGGTGAGGTGACACCATTAGTTAAAACAAAGTATGTCACATGACCACGTGACGTCACAGCACTAATCTTTAATCCTAATCCTAACAGCGACACGACATTAAAAAAAATCAATACGATACATTATTTCCCAACTAGCGTCTCTAAAAAACATGTTTCTAATGTGATACAAACAACGACACTACACAAGACGGCACTTCAAACATTTCAACAGAGAGCCGCACAATGGAGATCCTGCACCGGCTGTTATGCACGCACAGATGTGCAGACATTGGAAACCCTTCTTTCTAATTCGATTGTCTTTGCAGGTGTTGCGAATGTAAAAAAAAAAAAAAAAGAAAGAAGAAAAAAAAACCATCGAAAATCAGTAGCAGAGATGTATAAGTTAGTAATTTTAAGAAGTAAATTTCGATCGGTGTGTGTGATGTTTAGTAAGTGTGTGTGTGTGGGGGGGGGGGGGGGGATGTCAGGAGCTTACTTTTCAAATATGCGTTATTTGTTTGTCACTTTTGTTCATTGGGTTCAATATTAAGACAAAAAAAAACTAACAATAATTTATAAGTCGTGTATAAGTTTCCCCCTCCCCGTTTTTCTTCATTTTTATATGATCCGACGGTGAAAGACATGTAATTCGGGAAATCGGGAGTCGGGGATGAGGTGGGGGGTGGGGTGGAGGAGATACATAAGGGTGGTAAAGAATTAATTTCAGGCAACTTTAAACCTCCTTCCCAAATGCCTACACCCCACACCCTTCCCTCCTTTCCCCTACCCCCACACACCCCAACCCCCAACTTCTCCTTAACTGTAAGACAGGAAGTGAAGTTTAAAAATATCTCAAAACAATGAGTCTCAAATAGTGGTAATCTGATCGTGTTTACCCCCGGGTCTCCTTGCATAGTTGGGGGAGTGGGGGGTGGGGGTGGGGGGGAGGGGCGTTACTTAGACCTGCAAGGGTTTCCCGTAATGAAATATCGGCTTTAAACGTGAATATACGAGACAGCTGTCTCAAATCCAAAGCTGTTACAGGTTTAGCAACGGGATAGCGTCATTAGTAACATGGCCGGTAATAAAAAAAAGTAAGGGTGGGGGGTTTTACAAACAATAATTTTCTATAAGAGTTACCGTTCGTTTGTGGAAAATGAAAAAAAAAGGAAAGACAAGTGCGAGTATAATTTAAGCAGAGAAAAGGGGGGATAATTGCTGTGTATTAAGGGAAGTCTTCTTAATGTAGACTACGAAAGTTATTTTCAACAGTACGATAATGGGGAGTGACAAAGAAAGCGACAATGTATCATGCGCGTTTCAAGTGCTCTATAAATAGCTGTGACGTCGATTAGGGGTTGAATTAGTTAATTTTAGACACGGGGGCGGATGTCTGAAATAATTTGGGAAAATAAAGTGTCATAAACTGAAAAATTTAATTAGAGAAATTAGGAATAACTCTGGGCAAGGTAAATTTAATTAGTACCATTTTTATCCATGATAATATCATTAGTTTTATAGAATTTATTATTGACTTTGTTAAAAGGATAACAACAATTATTCTAAAGATTTCACAACTAATGGATTTATAATAGCGTTAATATTAGGCATTAACCGGTTTCGATACCGTTTCTATGCATTTTTTAAATATGCTTGATGTTGTATATAGACAATAGACAAACCCTACCTATAAAACGAATGCAGCATACAGGCGAAAAACAAACAGACACACACACAAACACACAAACAATAGACAAGCCCTACCTATAACACTAAGGGGACAGATATACAGACACACACACAGACAACTCCTACCTATCAAAAAAAGACAGCTTACAGTCGACAGACAAACATACTTACAAACATAGACAATAGACGACCGGTACGTATCAAACGAAGACGAGCACAGGCGACGAACAAACAGACAGACAAGCGCATAAACTATAGACAAACCCTACCTATCAAATGAAGACGAGCACAGGCGACAACAGACAAACACATAGACAATAGACAAACCCTACCTATCAAACGAAGACAAGCACAGGCGACAGACAGACAAACAGACAGACAAACACATAGACAATAGACAAACCCTACCTATCAAACGAAAGGAAAAAAAAACAACCCAAGAACGCTAAACGTGTTGATCCGTCAAAACAGGAAGCCGGCTCTAGAGTTGCCTCCAGTCTCAGCTCCCGACGTGTCAAATAAAAGGAAACAAAAGACTTTGCGCAGCGTCCCAAAAAATGTATAAACATTGCGTGGGAGAGAACAAGTCAGTACGTTTTTTTTACTGCTGGAAACTGCAGCGACGATGTACATTAGATTAACAAATTGAGAATATATATATATATATATATATATATATATATATATATATATATATATATATATATATATATGTATATATATGTATATATGTATATATATGCAGCGACGATGTACATTAGATTAACAAATTGAGAATATATATATATATATATATATATATATATATATGTATATATGTATATATATGCAGCGACGATGTACATTAGATTAACAAATTGAGAATATATATATATATATATATATATATATATATATATATATATATATATATATGTAATATATATATATATATATATATATATATATATATATATATATATATATATATATATATATATATATATATATATATATATATATATATATATATATATATATATATGTAATATATATATATATATATATATATATATATATATATATATATATATATATATATATATATATATATATATATATATATATATATATATATATATATATATATATATATATATATATATATATATATATATATATATATGTTTTCTGGACTGATGGCTAGTATACGTCTAAAGGTCATACTACATCATTATCCATCTGATCTAATGTAAAGAAAATTGTAACTAGACTAAGCGTGTCTGCAATTAGTTTTCCCATTTCGAACGTTTTTTTTTTTCTAATACGCGGAACAATTCAAGAAATTAACCGTAATTAAATTCACAAAAAAAAAAAAAATTAAAAAAAAAATCGTGCCAACAGTAGAGGTGTTATGTTCTATAGTGTCTGCCCCCAAAGTGCCAAGACTTAAGGCTTTCCGGTGTTGCCTGGATCTAATGCAACGGTGCCGACACAATTTCCACCCCGTTTTATTTTTTTTTCAAACATCTTAGAAAAATATTCTCAAGCCGCGAATGGGAATTTGAGTCAACGCAAACAGCATTATGTGGTAATTAGCGGTGGATTAATTATGTTTGTTTAATGGCAGTCTTAGTCTAATTTCAGTACCACCGTGACGCCGGGATAAAAGCTTTTATTTTAAAAGTAGTTTTTTTTTAGAAAGAAACAAAATATTCACTCTATGTGAAGAATTCACGAACGTCACACGTGAGTTTTGTGGCTATTACGATAAAGAGAGTTAACGACTCACTTATTTTTTTAGCAGGAACGGATCCAGATCATATATATATATATATATATATATATATATATATATATATATATATATATATATATATATATATATATATATATATATATATATAAATTATATATATATATATATATATATATATATATATATATATATATATATATAT